>NC_089587.1:218582514-218664575 GCF_019320115.1 Miscanthus floridulus | reverse complement strand
GCGGCGCGTCCTCACTTGAGGCGGCCTTGGCGTGCGCAGGCCTAGGCTGGTTCCGGCGAGTTCAGGTGGGCAGGGAACTTGCGGTCGGCGGTGCGACGACGCGGCCCGCATAGGGGCGCACGTGGCCGTGCGACCATCGCGCGCGTCGGTCGCGGTGGCTGGGGCGGTGGAATCGCTGGGAGCGCGTCGGTCGCGGTGGCTGGGGCGATGGAGGCACGAGGCAGCGAGCGGCTAGGCTCCACCCAACCCTAACGTCCATGAGGTCAGTTGCGCCCCCCGCCCTAGCCCCCGCATGGCCGGCTCTGCCCCCCGCCTTGGTGCACGAGGGGCTCCCTGGCCCTGGCGCACGGTGGAGGACGGGACGAAGACGACCGGCGGAGGAAACGAAGAAGGGCATGGTGAAGAAGCAACGTGAGGGTATTTGGGACTTTTTCTGTGGCAGAACCGCTTGAAATAGCACACTTCCGAAGGTGCTCGTCTTCCACTAGACACTAAGCACCCCGAAAGTAAGCTACATCGGATGGTTCCATCGAGCACACCCCCAAGAGAGAACTCGAATAATCCACGTTTTTCCTCTAGGATCCAATAATGAGAACAAGTTTACAATACTTAGTCCATTTCATACAACCAGAGTTCTCAGAAATACATTATTATAATACCAAGTTCAGAGTGCAGAATTTAAACAGCGGAATTACAATAAACATCTAATGATAAGATACAAGGATCCATGTGTGCCCACCAGAAGAATCCTCCAAACAATAGCTACTCCTTAAGCTACACCTGCAACAGGGGTAAATAAACCCTGAGTACACAATGTACTCGCAAGACTTACCTGACTCCAAAGGATATGATAAGCTTTATGGTTTGCTGGGTTTCCTTTTTGCGAAAAGCCTTACTTCTAGTGAATCCTTATGGATGTTCTTATTAGCAGTCATGATCAGTTCATTATATAGCCATTCTATGTAAGCACATATTCTACTTTCAAGCAAGAGTTGATCAATAAGATTCATTTTACCATCTTTCATCTTCCAGTTCTTACTACGGTGCTAGATCGTAGACAAGTCATACCGTATTACACGACGATTCGTGAACCAATGTAGCCTAGCTGGGTAACCCAAAACACACGCCCTGCTTGTACCCTAGGCACAAGCCGGACCAACCCACCACTCTCCTATTAAGGGATCCAGGTCCCCTTCCAAACTTAGACTCCAAGCCCCCACAACTGAGTCTCGGACTTAGTGTGATGCTTAGACCTCCACCATCCCTACCTCCAATCAGTCGGTTCGGAAAGAGCCGGAACCCACGATAAGAGAGCAACAAGCCTTCCCGCTCCCATAAGCAAGTATGTGCTCAGGATAATAAGTCTGCGACCTAACTAGAATCTAATGCAACGGTCGGTCCTTAACCGACACGGATAGTAAAAATAGTGTAACCAAGCTATGCCCTGTTGGCCACGGGGCACAACCTCTTACACCCACCAATACCCATACCATATCCTAACCCGGTCTCCATTTTTCCTTTTACCATTTTATTATGAGAGTGATAATAATAATCACCTATTGCGAGTAATGACATGTTACTCACGCTACTGATTGCCTAAGCATAGCAGCTACTCAACCTATACTAGTAGGTCTCATAGGTAGGTTTATCGATGCATGTAGTTTCAATATAAATCTCATAACATAAATGCACATCACACACACACACATATCCAGTGATCATTCAAAATAAGGGTTATGCACCGGAGCTTCCCGAGAAGCCAGCTCGACCGGAGATGACCCGAGCGAGGCTGGCCACATGCGCGCTATGAGGTGAACGGTGGACTGCAAAGGCACTAGAGCTGTGACTAGTGTGCGCACGATGAAGAGGGAGCCAAGGCTAGCTAGTGGTGTAGAGGAATTGGCGCGGGATGAAGTGGTGGAGACTGGCCACGACGCGGGCGACGACGGGCCTTAACGGCACGGCGACGGGCAAAGCTCCAAAATTGGAGCTCGGTGTGACGCGAGTCAAGGCGGGGTGGGGTCGGCTGGAGAGGGGGTGTGAAGGCAGAGACGCGAGCATGAGGAATTGATGAGAGGTGCTCGCTCTCTGGCTTCACCGTGACATGACACGACGGTAGTGGAAAATAGAGGGAGAAAGAGGGAAACAGAGAGACAGCGCGGCAGGTGGGCTCGGCTCTTCCACGCCTTGGTGGGACGCGAGTGGTGAGCATGGGAGGCCCACATGTCGGCGCTATGGACAATGCGTGCGCTCGTCCGACCGGCATGGCCCGCGCGCCGTAGTGCCATAAATGGCGTGGCGACGGTGGCTCGCCCACGTGCGCACGGCAGAGGCGACATGCACAGGGCTGGCAACAACACAGAGGTGCAGCAGATCAGCGTGGACACGACGATGATGCGACAATAGTAGCAGCGTCACAACGTGAGTAGTGATGGCAGTGCGGACATGACGGCAGCGCAACATGACCGCAGTGGCACCCAAGACGGCGACGTGAGGCAGAGTAGCAGGGCACGGGACCAGTGGCTCGCTGCGGCCGACCTCGGCCAAGCCCATGCGGCTCGACTAGCCAAGCGTAGCGGCACGACTGACTGCGCAGGATGCGGCCATGTGCGCGGCATGAGAAGACCATGCGGTGACCGCGTACCCGGCGCCAACCAACCCGAGATAGTGACACGCACGGATTTTAAAGCGTTCAACACGACCAAACGATTGCTTCTAAACCTAAACCGTCTTCACCTTGTTCAAGATGGCATATGAGACTATCAAATCGAGCTACAACACTACACCACTCCTTAACCCAATCTCTCACAAAAAATTGCTAAACTTAGCAGTGTCTAGCAGTCGGCAGACTTGAAAATTTCTAAGTTTTTTAGCTAAATTTGATTTCCATTTGTGATTTCTAAGCTAGTGGAAATATTAGCTAGTAATATCATTTTTCGACCGCAAGCATTTCATTGTCATCTACAAAGTTTATACTTCAAACTTTATTTAAGAATCACATATATGTTCTATAGCATTTTTGCTTAATAAAAATTGGTTTTAAACCCCAAGTGATATAACATGATGAAGGGACCGTGGACGCCTAAGTGGGGGGGGGGGGGTGAATTAGGCAACTTATAAAATCTAACTCCAAAACTATGGCCTTTTTTTCTAACCCTAGCAAAATCTATGCAATAGATAAGCTATCTAGATGTGCAACTATGGTTTTGCTAGTGTGTTGCTATCTCTACCGCAAACGTAGTAAAGTAATCAATGTAAATGCGGAAGCTAAAGAGCAAGGTAGAGATATGCAAACTCCCGTCGACGACTCCGGTATTTTTACCGAGGTATCGAGAAGCGCGCAAGCTTCCCCCTAGTCCTCGTTGGAGCCCCTCGCAAGGAATCCCTCGCAAGGGCCAAGCTCCTAGTCGGGTAACTCCGTGGATAGCCTCGGGCCTTCCCCACGCGCAAGTGGGTCTCCGATGTGCCTTCCGGCAAGCCTCTCCCGGATGCTCCCCGCTGTCTTCACTATCAAGCTTCCGGCCGAAACGCCGCGGGCCTTGTTCCCTTCGGTACACGGTGGCGGCCGCACCACAAACGCGGTTGGTGCAATCTCGCAAGACTTCAAGCCCCTTCGATGTACAACTCTTGTGCTTGCAAGCACGGGGTGGCAAGAGGTATGCAAACCTCACTTAAACACTAGGCAAACACCTAGAGCAAGCGCATAAGCAGTGGTCTAATCAACCTAAGCACTTCGCAAAGCACTTATGCTAATCACCTAATAAAACACTAAGCACTATGCAAGTGGAGATCACTAAAATGGTGTATCAACACCCTTGGTATGTTTCCTCAGCTCCACACTTCTCAAATGGCCGGTTGGGGGTTGTATTTATAAGCCCCACTGAGAAAGTAGCCGTTGGGGTCGAATTCCCGCAAATCTGCTACTGACCTGACGCTGAATCGTCCTGACCGGACGCGTCCGGTCGTCCCGACCGTTGCAGCTACGAACTGCTGATCGGACGCTGCCAGCGTCCGGTCGCCTGCCACCGGACGCGTCCGGTCATAGTTTTGCGTGCCTGGAACCTCTCTGTACTCGATCGGACGCTGTGTTTCTGCGTCCGATCGGTTGCCGCCAGCGTCCGATCCTCGTGTCCGGTCGCCTATCTGCCGAGCCACCGGTCCAGCGTCCGATCGCGCTTCTAGTGTCTGGTCCAGCGTCCGGTCGCCTCTGCGAGCTCGTTTCTTCGCGATCTTGCGTACGGCTTGGTTCCTATCTTCATGCTTGGACTTTGCTTGATATCTTGGGTCTTCACTTGTGCTTCTAAAGTCTTGCTTGAGGTGTTGATCATCGGATCATCACGTCGCCTTCATCCAAGTCACGTCTTGCACCCTATTAGACTACAAAACAAACACTTGCAAATTCATTAGTCCAATTTGGTTGTGTTGGTCATCAAACACCAAAATCCAAAGTAAATGGGCCAAGGGTCCATTTTCCTTACAATCTCCCCCTTTTTGGTGATTGATGATAACATGACCAAAGCAAGCAAATAATAAAAATTTTGAATTTAAAAACTATCTACTTGCTAGGATGCAATGCAAGGGGCAAGGTTATATGTTTCTAAGAGATACTACTTGAAAGACTATGATACCAATTGAAGACCTAACTTGCCCTTGCAAATGTCCCCATGTGGCATTATGGATTACAGTCTTGCTTCCTATAAATTCTCCTCATTACTTAGACTAATCCATAATCCACTATCCTCCCTTTCTCGGACCATTTCCATTTGTAGACATTAACTTAATGCTTGCCTTTGGTCCTCCAAATTCTCCCCCTTTGGCATCAAACACCGAAAAGGAAGACATTAGTAGCACAAGGAAGGGTCAAATTCCATGATCCTTTGTGTATAGAGTGAAATGGATCACAAAATTTGACTCTCACATTATATAGACTAAGCTCCCCCTAAAAGTATGCATACATATGGTAGAAAGCAAAGCATATGCATAATTAGCAATTTATTGCACAAGAGAGTTTAATCTATATAATGCATGGAGAAAGCATATAAAAAGAAATGTAATCAACATGATGATGCCAATTGAAGAATGATGCTTAACTCCAGGAACACCAATTTCCTTACAATGAGACTACTACACAAGTGATAGGTTTGAAAAATTGATACCATTTGAAAAAGTGTTAGTCTCAAAGCATCCAAGTTGTAGAAATACTCCCGCTAAATATGTGCACATAAATGTAGAATACTTTGTAGAAATCATGCACATTGATTTTAGAATAAAAAATACCACTTGAAAGATGACATCTCATGAATGTGAGAATCATTTTCAAAGAGATATCCGGAAGAGATTATCTACAATTTGGACTTTGGCACATATTAGATGAACAAAAGTAAGACAAGCTATGTGTCGTGCTTCTAAGCAATTTTAAACCATGTAGGTTTGCTCCAAGGGTTGATAATGTAACCGAGCAAGCCTACCATATGATGTACCTATTGAATGCATGACAAAAGATTTAAGCAAGTAAATGCAAACATAGGTATTAAAGGTAACTAGATGCTTTAAGAGTATATCAATTGAAGGACAAAACCAATTGAAATGAATACTAATTGAAAGTAATGACGTCTAGTTACCTAACATGGGAAAGGGAATTTGGGTCTATAGTATTCACTAACCTACTTGGCAATGACTTTGTCCATCAAGATGCACCCCATGAAATGCACCCATACTTTGCCAAGTCTCCAAATTCCCAAAAAATCCAATGGACTTCTCACTTCCCTTTCGGGATCCAAACCTTCTTGGTGCTCTTCATGTTTGAAATGATTTCCTTTGGCACCCAAAAGCGTTTGACCCCATTGTTGCCTTGCTTGTTCACCTTGATGGCCACCACCTTGTCATTTTTCTTCTTCTTCAAGAGATAAGGTGTGGAGGCCTTCTTGTCCACCTTGTTGGTGTAGGTGTTGGAGAGCTTGCTTGTTTGCTTTTTCTCCTTCTTCTTTGCTCCTCCCCCATTCTTCACCTTGCACTCATAGGACTTGTGACCTTCCTTGTGGCACACGTAACAAACCATAGTTTGTCCTTCATCAAGCTTCTTCACTCCCTTGACGGTGTTATCTTGATGAAGTTGGGTTTGCTTTGCCTTGCCTTTCACTTGAGTCAAGTCCTTGGTGAGGCGAACTACTTCTCGCTTGAGTTGCTCATTCTCCTTTGCAACCTCTTGTGTGCATGTATCTACAACAACTTTCTCAACACAAACTTGGTTGCACAAAGGTGAGTCTAAACATAAATCATTGCAAGAAGTAGAGGCATCCTTTTTAATTATGTCATTTCTTTTAGATGCCTTGGTGGGGGTATTTTTGATGGCCTCAAGATTAGCAACTTTATTTGTTAGCTCATCACAATGTTTGCCCATGATTTCCATTTTAGCAAGCAAACTTTGATAATCATTTTGTGAGCTAGCTAACTTTTCTTTTAATTTTTCATTTTTCTTTTCAAGTTGCTTATCTTTGATTGTGCATGCATTTGTTGTTGCACTAGCCTCAAGTTGCTCAATTTTAGTAGATAGTTCAACATTGAGATTTGCAAAGTTTTCATATTGTTCAAGCAAATTTTTGTATGCTTCTTGTGAACTACCTAGCTCTTCTTTTAAATTTTTGAGCTTCTTTTGTTGACTAGTGCAAACTTTAGCATATTTAAGATTTTGTTGCACAATTGTATTATAAGAAGGCAAATCATCATCACTATCGCTCTCACTAGAGGATGAGCTTTTATTACCTCGTGCCATAAGGCACGCACGAGAAGAGCTTGATGATGAGTGCTTGCGCCCTTGCCTCTTGTGATGATCTTCTTCACTTGAAGAATCATCCCATGACCTTATTGATGTGAGGGCTTTGTTCTTGCACGCCTTCTTCTTTGCCTTGGGTGTGGGCTTGTTTGGACAAACTTCCACAAAGTGGCCCAGCTCGCCGCATCCATAGCATCCCCTCTTTCTTTGCTCGTTTCTTTGATTAGTGAAAACAAGGTCTTGAATCTGGATGGGCACACCCTTGACATTGAGCCTTACGATCATCTTCTCCACCTTTTTGATAAGTTTGATTGATTCTTCATCAAGGTCGGAGGTGGAGGAGGAAGATTGATCATCATCACTTGATTCTTGTTCATCATCATCATCATCCTCATCTTCTTCTTCTTCACTTGAGGAGCTTGACTCAACTTTCTTGCCCTTCATCTTTTTCTTCTCGCTACAAGCGAGAGCTTTGCCTTTGCTTGATGAAGATGCTTCTCCTTGACCCATCTTATATGACATTTCAAATACCACTAGCTTGCCAATGACAATGCCCGGGGTCATGTTGCTCAAGTTCTCCATGTTGTGAAGAATGGTGATGATACTTGCATATTTCTTTTGTGGTAGAACGGAGATGATCTTCCTCACGATGTCCGCATCATCTAGCTTTAATAATCCTATTGAATGGAGCTCATTGATAATTAGATTCAATCGAGAATATATATCACGAACAAGCTCATCATCATTCATAGCAAAAGAATCATAATTTTGCTTAGCTAGACAATGTTTTTGCTCACGGACATTACTTGTGCCGTCATGGAGCTCTTGGAGTTTTAACCAAATTTCATGAGCAGTATTTAAAGTAAACACTTGGTTAAAAACATCCATGCTAAAAGATTCAAACAAGCAATTCTTAGCTCTAGCATTAAAATGCATTTCTTTTTCGTCACTCTTTGTGGGCTTTTCGGGATTCTTAATGGGTTTCATCCCGTCATGAGTGACTCTCCATACACCTAAATCAACCGCCTCAAGGTGGCAAGCCATTCTAGCTTTATAGTATGGGAAGTTAGTGCCGTCAAAGTGCGGAGGCCTAGCGGTATCCATCCCAACCACTCTAAAAAGCGTCGGCTCAACGGCGGTTAAGCCAAAGATCCAAAATGAGCCAACCGGCTCTGATACCAATTGAAGGGACCGTGGACGCCTAAGAGGGGGGGGGGGTGAATTAGGCAACTTATAAAATCTAACTCCAAAACTATGGCCTCTTTTTATAACCCTAGCAAAATCTATGCAATAGATAAGCTATCTAGATGTGCAACTATGGTTTTGCTAGTGTGTTGCTATCTCTACCGCAAACGTAGTAAAGTAATCAATGTAAATGCGGAAGCTAAAGAGCAAGGTAGAGATATGCAAACTCCCATCGACGACTCCGGTATTTTTACCGAGGTATCGAGAAGCGCGCAAGCTTCCCCCTAGTCCTCGTTGGAGCCCCTCGCAAGGAATCCCTCGCAAGGGCCAAGCTCCCGGTTGGGTAACTCCGTTGATAGCCTCGGGCCTTCCCCACGTGCAAGTGGGTCTCCGATGTGCCTTCCGGCAAACCTCTCCCGGATGCTCCCCGCCGTCTTCACTATCAAGCTTCCGGCCGAAACGCCACGGGCCTTGTTCCCTTCGGTACATGGTGGCGGCTGTACCACAAACGCGGTTGGTGCGATCTCGCAAGACTTCAAGCCCCTCCGATGTACAACTCTTGTGCTCGCAAGCACGGGGTGGCAAGAGGTATGCAAACCTCACTTAAACACTAGGCAAACACCTAGAGCAAGCGCATAAGCGGTGGTCTAATCAACCTAAGCACTTCGCAAAGCACTTATGCTAATCACCTAATAAAACACTAAGCACTATGCAAGTGGAGATCACTAAAATGGTGTATCAACACCCTTGGTATGTTTCCTTAGCTCCACACTTCTCAAATGGCCGGTTGGGGGTTGTATTTATAAGCCCCACTGAGAAAGTAGCCGTTGGGGTCGAATTCCCGCAAATCTGCTACTGACCGGACGCTGAATCGTCCTGACCGGACGCGTCCGGTCGTCTCGACCGTTGCAGCTGCGAACTGCCGATCGGACGCTGCCAGCGTCCGGTCGCCTGCCACTGGACGCGTCCGGTCGCAGTTTCGCGCACCTGGAACCTCTCTGTACTCGATCAGACGCTGTGTTTCTGCGTTCGATCGGTTGCCACCAGCGTCCGGTCCTCGTGTCCGGTCGCCTATCTGCTGAGCCACCGGTCCAGCGTCCGGTCGCGCTTCCAGCGTCCGGTCCAGCGTCCGGTCGCCTCTGCGAGCTCGTTTCTTCGTGATCTTGCGTACGGCTTGGTTCCTATCTTCATGCTTGGACTTTGCTTGATATCTTGGGTCTTCACTTATGCTTCTAAAGTCTTGCTTGAGGTGTTGATCATCAGATCATCACGTCGCCTTCGTCCAAGTCACGTCTTGCACCCTATTGGACTACAAAACAAACACTTGCAAATTCATTAGTCCAATTTGGTTGTGTTGGTCATCAAACACTAAAATCCAAAGTAAATGGGCCAAGGGTCCATTTTCCTTACACATGACTATCGAATCAACTTTAGTTCTGCATTTTAGTTGATCGTTTCGAGTTATAGAAATTGATCTACACACTTTATCACTTGCATTAACACATAAACATGATTCTCATGACATGTTTTAGTAAATGATTTACGGTGTAACACCTTGGGTGTTATAAATCTACCCCCCTTAAACAAAATCTCGTCCCGAGATTTCATGTGCCTAGTGTGGAAAAAGAGATAAGAAATAAATTCTGACTTAAACAATGACCTCGGTGAACTAGAAAGAAGGTGGGGATAATACTTCAAGATATAGCTTTCTTGCTCCCACGTGGCTTCGTCCTTCGAGTGATTTTGTGATTGAATTTTATAAAACTTCACCACATTGTTTCTGGTCACTCTTTCTTTTTCATCTAAGATCTTAACAAGGTGCTCAATATAAGACAAGTCGGGTTGGAGGGGAAGTCCTTCAATTTCCATAGCTTCATCGGGGACCCACAAACATTTCTTTAACTGGGAAACATGGAAGATATTATGCACTGCTGATAAAATATCCAGGAGCTAGATACGGCAGGTAGCAGAACCACACTAGGCCAAAATCTTGTAAGGCCCAACATAGCGAGGGACTAGCTTTCCCCGAACACCAAAGTGATGCACCCCTCTCATGGGTGACACTTTGAGATACACATGATCACCAACTTCAAATTGCAAGGACCTTCTTCGCTTGTCCGCATAAGTTTTCTGACGACTTTGAGCTGCATTCAAATGGCTCTGAATAATACTAACTTGCTCTTGAGCTTCTTTGATAAAATTGGGCCCAAAATATCCACGATGACCCACCTCAACCCAGTTAAGAGGTGTTCTATATTTCTTGCCATACAGGGCCTCAAAAGGTGCCATACGAATGCTTTCCTGATTGCTATTGTTATAAGAAAACTCAGCTAGAGTCAAGCATTCGTCCCACTTTTTAGGAAAAGAAATGACACAAGCTCTCAACATATCCTCAAGTACCTGGTTTACCCTTTCTGTTTGGCTGTCAGTTTGTCAATGATAAGCTAAACTTCTGAGGAGACTAGTACCAAGATATTCCTGGAGTTGCTCCAAAAAACGAGACAAAGACTGACCCTCTATCAGAGATGATAATAAGAGGAACTCCATGCAGGATCACAATCCGATCAAAATACAACTTGGCATACTTCTTGGCTGAATATCTGGTATCCACCGGAAGGAAATGAGCGAACTTGGTAAGACGATCCACAATGACCCAAATAGAGTCATATCCCTTTGCCGTGCGGGGCAAACCCACAACAACGTCCATGAAAATATCCTCCCATTTCCAAACAGGGATAGGCAAGGGCTATAAAAATCCAGGCATACGCATATGGTATGCCTTAACCCTTCCACAAATGTTGCATTCTGCGATGTACTTGGTGATATCCTGCTTCATATTTGACCACCAATACAAGTGGCGCAAATCATGGTACATCTGGTTACTTCCTGGATGGATGGATAACTTGGAATTATGAGCTTCATCCAAAATCTTTCTTCTAAGCTCCTCTCTTGATTGAACAACTAATCTGTTCTTGAACCTCACTACACCTTGATCATCAATACTAAAATATGGACCACGCCCTTCGGCAATTAACTTCTTGATACTCGAAATTTCCGAAATATCTTGCCTTTGGTCTATAATAATTTGCTCAAGTAAATTTGAGACTAGAGCAATATGAGCTAGCACCTCAGCATGGTTGAGGGACAAAGGTGCTTCTTCAACTTGATATGACTTTTGGCTCAAAGCATCAGCTACCACATTAGCTTTCCCAGGGTGATAATGAACTTCTAAATTATTATCCTTGATTAGCTCCAGCCATCTCTGTTGCCTCATTTTCAACTCAGACTGAGTGAAAATATATTTGAGGCTCTTGTGATCCGTATAAATATGCACTTTATTTCCCAACAAATAATGCCTCCAAATTTTTAAAGCATGCACCACAGCAGCCAGCTCTAAATCATGGGTGGGATAATTCATCTCGTGCTTTTTTAGCTAGTGTGAAGCATAAGTTATCACATGCCATCCTGCATAAGCACGTATCCTAATCCAGTCCTTGAGGCATCACAATACATGTCAAATGGCTTATCAATATCTAATTGGGCAAGAACAAGAGCAGAGGTAAGAAATTGCTTCAGGGCTTGGAAAGCTTCTTCACAAGTTGGACTCCATACAAACTTGACATCTTTCTGGAGCAACTTTGTCATCGGTTGGGCTATTTTGGAGAAGTCAGGAATGAAGCGTCGATAATAACCAGCAAGACCAAGGAATTGACGAATCTGATGCACTAACTTTGGAGATTTCTAATTTAACACATCTTGCACCTTGCTTGGGCCTACAAAGATACCTTCAGGTGTGAGAACATGTTTTAAAAACTGCACTCGATCCAACCAAAACTCACACTTGCTAAATTTAGCATACAACTTGTGTTCCCTTAATTGAGTCAGTACTATTTGAAGATGTTGTGCATGCTCTTCATTGGTCTTGGAGTATATCAAAATATCATCAATGAACACCACTACAAACTTATCTAGCTCCAGCATGAAGATTGAATTCATGAGATACATGAAGAATACAGGAGCATTGGTGAGACCAAAAGACATGACTAGATATTAATATAGCCTATACCTAGTAGAGAAAACTATCTTTGGTATATCTTATGGTCAGATCTTAATTTGATGATACCCAGAACGAAGATCAATCTTTGAAAACACCTTGGCACCAGCCAACTGATCGAACAAAGTATCAATACGAGGTAAAGAATACTTATTCTTAATGGTTACCACATTGAGAGGGTGGTAATCTACACACATCCACAAAGTACCATCCTTCTTTTTCATAAAAATAGCTAGGCAACCCCATGGTGAAGAATTAGGATGGATAAATCCCTTCTCCAATAATTCCTCTAACTGCTTCTTTATTTCTGCTAGTTCTTTAGGAGCCATGTGGTAAGACACCATGAAATAGGAGCAGTGCAAGGTTCTAACTCAATGGAAAATTCCATGTCCCTATCCGGTGGTAACCCAGGTAGATCTTTAGGAAAGACATACGGAAACTCACATACCACAAGAATAGAGGCAAGATCAGGAGAAGCTTCAACATGAGCAACAACTGGTAAGGCTGGATCTGAGGGCATAAGGAGAGACATCCTATCCTCGGAAGAAGGAAGCCATAACTCAACAACTTTCTGCTTAAGGTCCAAGACTACCCCATAAACTCACAACCAGTTCATGCCCAGAATTGCATCTATGCCTTACCCAGGCAGCACCATAAACTAAATGCGGTAAGTGTGAGTGTCTAGCACTAATCTGACTGTGTCCATCTAAGTATTAACGCACAACTACGCACCTAGAGTACTGATTCTATAGGCAATAGGAATAGCCATAAGAGATATATTGTGCCTATGTGCAAACCCCATGCTCATGAATGAATGTGATGCACTAGAATCAAACAACACAAACGATGGGTGGGAATCAATGGTAAACATACCAGCCATCATCGGTTCATTCTGCAAGATCTCCTCAGCCTTAGTGAAGTTGACTTATCCAGAGCGGCTTACGAGCACCTTCTTCTTGATAATCATCCTCTTGACTAGATGGGAGTTGGCTAAAGGCTGGGAAGACTACGCAGGCTAGTTCTATGGACACTCTCGAGCATAGTGGCCTTCCTTGCCACACTTGAAATAAGCACTCGACCAGTTCCCCTGTCCCTGATGAGGCAAAACTTGTTGTCCCTAAGGCTATTGTTGCACCTGTAGAGTAAGTGCATGGTACTGAGTGGGAGGTGCCTGGTGAATCTGCTGAGACTGATAGGACGACTGTCCACCTAGAGAGTGATAGGACATCCACCTAACAACCTACACCTTCTAAGCCTATGAGTGACTAGAAGATCCAGTGATCACCCGCTTGCGCTTCCACTCAACCTGAGAGTCACACTGAAGTCCTTCCATGGCAATAACAACATTCATCATAGCACCAAAAGTCTAGTAGTTCCCTATGTATAGCTCCTTCTACAGACTGCAAGAGAGGTCACAATAGAAATGGCCCCTCTTCTTCTCATCGGTGTCTACATGGGTCCCAGCATACTATGCAAGATGGTTGAACTTGTTCACATAATCCATCACAGACAAGCTCCCTTGCTTTAGGTCTAGGAACTCCGTCAACTTCCTATTCAGCACACCAGTAGGAATATAGTACTCTCTGAAAGCAGCGGTAAACTCCTGCCAAGTCACACAGTGGTCCACCGGCTGCATAGCATTGAACGTGTCCCACCATGCACTGGTAGAACCCAATAGCTATTGCGCTGCAAAGCGCACCTTCTGCTCTTCCATCATAGTGAGCAGGTAAAACTTCTGCTCTAGAATACAAAGCCAATGCTCTGCATCTAGAGGCTCAGCAGTCGATGTGAACTTGAGTGGGTGCATCATCAAGAAATCCTAGTAAGAACAGGGCCCCTTGGGACCATGGGCACGACCCCTGTTCCTGCCATTGCCTTCGTAGCCCCCATGGGTGAAGCCACCAATGGCATGGGCAAGCATCTGTAAGGCATAGGCTGACTCACACGGAGAAACCAACATTTCTGCCATCATCTTAGCATGAGTCATCGAAGGTGGTGGCGGAGGTGGAGGAGCCAGAAGTGGGGCCTCGTGGCTATCCCCATTGGTGTTGCCATTGTTATCACCACGACCGTTATCACCCTGGTCTTCACCAAGACCACGACCCATCCCAGCACTGGTGCTCCCATGACCAAACCTCAGGTTCATCAGTAAATAGATACGAACCAACCATTAGGGACAACCCGCCATATTAAGAACAAGAGACTTAGAGAAATGATAAGGCTTTTATTAAAGCATTCTTTTAGGTTATCCTATCAATTCACTAATCCAAATTATACGTGTGGGGGGGAGTTTAGTTTAAGCAAGATTCTCTTTTCATGATGCATGCATCAGCCTACCTGTTCAATCAAGCTAGAATATAGCGGCATTCACAAAAAAATTTGACACATCGCACACTCACTTTTCGCTTGCTAAATAATTCTTACACAGTGTAAGTTAGTGTACCTATAGAAATTTGATTAGATAAAACTAATGCCGCTATCCTTGATAGACCATATTGCTAGGGCTTATACTTATTTACATAGTTTTATCGCATCCTACTTTTTGTAAAACTTTTGTTGATCAAATAGGTTTTGAAAAGAGTTATGAAACTCGTAGACTCATTATTGACTCTGATACCATGTGTGGCAGAACCGCCTAAAATAGCATGCTTCTAGAGGAGCTCATCTTCCACCAGACACTAAGCACCCCGAAAGTAAGCTACATCAGATGGTTCCGTCAAGCACATCTCCAAGGGAGAACTCAAATAATCCATGTTTTTCCTCTAGGATCCAATAATGAGAACAAGTTTACAATACTTAGTCTATTTGATACAACAAGAGTTCTTAGAAATACATTATTACAATACCAAGTTCAGAGTGCGGAATTTAAACAGTGGAATTATAATAAACATATAACGATAAGATACAAGGATCCATTTGTGCCCACCAGAAGATTCCTCTAGATAACAGCTACTCCTCAAGCTGCACTTGCAATAGGGGTAAATAAATCCTGAGTACATAATGTACTTACAAGACTTACCCGACTAGTGGGAATAACTTCCCGACTCCAAAGGATATGATAAGCTTTATGGTTTGCTGGGTTTCCTTTTTGCGAAAAGCCTTACTAGTAGTGAATCCTTATAGATGTTCTTATTAGCAGTCATGATTAGTTCATTATCTAGCCATTCTATATAAGCACCTATTCTATGTTCAAGCAATAGTTGAGTAATCAGATCCATGTCACCATCTTTCATCTTCCAGTTCTTACTGCGATGCTAGATCATAGACAAGTCGTACCATATTACACGGTCATTCGTGAACTAATGTAGCCTAGCTGGGTACCCTGAAACACATGCCCCACTTATACCCTAGGATAAGCAGGACCAACCCACCACTCTCCTATCAAGGGGTCTAGGTCCACGTCCAAACATGGACTCCAAGCCCCCACAACTGAGTCCTGGACTCAGTGTGGTGCTTAGACCTCTACCATCCCTGCCTCCAATCAATCGGTCTAGAAAGAGTCGGAACCCACGACATGAGAGCAATGAGCCTTCCCGCTCCTATAAGCAAGTATGTGCTCATGATAATAAGTCTGTGACCTGACTAGAACCCAATGTAATGGCCAGTCCTTAACCGACACGGACAGGGAAAATAGTATAACCAAGCTATGCCCCATTGGCCGTGGGGCACAACCTCTTACACCCACCAATACCCATACCATATCCCTACCCGGTCTCCATTTTTCCTTTCACCATTTTATTATGAGAGTGATGATAATAATCACCTATTGCGAGTAACGATAGGTTACTCTTGCTACCGATAGCCAAAGCATAGCAGCTACTTGACCTATACTAGTAGGACTCATAGGTAGGTTTATCTATGCATGTAGTTTCAATATAAATCTCGTAACGCAAATAGACATCACATATATATCCAATGATCATTCAAAATAAGGGTTATGCACCAGGGCTTGTCGTGGGCAGGCGCGATGTCAGCTCAGTCAGTCAGTGGCGGCTCTAGGACCTCCTCCTGCATGAGGATCTCCTCCTTGTACTCCTCGATCACCTCCTCAAACTCATGGTCTTCGATGGTCATGATCTCTACCAACTCATTCTCTACATGCATGCGATGATGATGCAACACTTAGTATTTTAGCAACAACAGCTCCTAAATTAAGAATACACATGGTAAACTACTAAGCCAGCTCTAATGACTAAGATACTAAGCTAACTATCATCTTCATCAAGTAAAGTGTTGGGTTCAACTAACAAACACCTAGCTTTATAAATGAAGGATATATCTTTATTTCTACAAATGATTTAATGTATATTTGAAACAAAGAGCATTTAACTACCCTTATGTTAAGTCTATTTTAAAGCTACAAAAATTATAGTGAGCACAAAATAATACCATGAAGCTACTATAAAAATTTCAAAGCTACAACTATCACCATATTGCCACAAAAATTCCTACAATATTTAACCTAATAATATTAAGCACTCTCAAATGATTTAATAGTTCCTGGTATCAACAAATATATATATATATATATATATATATATAAACTAAATATACCAACAGATAGAGCACAATTTTAGTAACTAACAAAATTAGTTTCACAATTTTTGGATACCTACATGATTTTATATGATTTACCAAAGTTCAGCTCAGAATTAAAATGAAAAGTTATTTCTATTCACCACGAAAAAGATAAACTCAATTCGGCCCAACACGGCCCATGCGGCGCAACGCGCCCACGCGTGAGCATGCGACGGCCCACAGGCGAGGCGTGGCCCACGCGCGGAGGCGGCCCACAGTGAGGAAACTCGCGCACATGGGCACTCTTGCAAAAACGCCCCTGGACTATGAGCAAAACAACCCATAGTCCATGTTACTATTTCTATAGGCAACGACTTTGCAACAAAACCCTCAGATCTTTCTCCTCTTTACAATGGCAAGGTCCTCGGCCATCCCCACATGCTCTAGCATGGTGAGCGGTGGCACTAGCACTTACACCGGCCACACGGGACCCCCACTGACCTATCTACGAGGCTGACACTCACCTAGGGTTCGACACGCAATGATGGGCGGCGGTTGCATGAGCCGGGACACCGTAGAAAGACCTCTCCACGATGGTGGGCACCCTGCGGCAATGGCGACGACATTCAGGTGAGCCGCAGCAACAATAAGGTGGTAGGGGTAGCGAGTGAGCAACAACCACTCACAGTGACCTTACTGAGAAGCCGGCTCAACTAGAGATGACCCGAGCAAGGCTGGCCATGTGCACGCTGCGAGGTGAACGATAGACCACAAAGGCACTAGAGCTATGACTAGTGTATGCACGATGAAGAGAGAGCCAAGGCTAGCTAGTGGTGCAGAGGAATTGGCATGGGATGAAGTGGTGGGGACTGGCAATGACATGGGCGGCGACGGGCCTTAACGGCACGGCGGTGGACAAAGCTCCAAAATTGGAGCTCAGTGTGACGTGAGTCAAGGTGGGGTGGGGTCGGCTAGAGAGGGGGCATAAAGGCAGAGATGCGAGCATGAGGAATTGATGAGAGGTGCTCACTCTCTGGCTTCACCATGACACGGCGCGACGGCGGCAGAAAACAGAGGGAGAAAGAGGGAAAGAGAGAGACGGTGTGGAAACCCTTGAACATGCTAGACATTTTGAGGGAAGTCACCGAGCATGCCTTGAAGATCCACCTAGGCTCTAAGCCGGTGAAACAACGCCTGTGTCGCTTTGATGAGGGGAAACACAGGACCATTGGTGAAGAGATCACAAAGCTTTTGGCGGCCAAGTTCATCAAGGAAGTGTAACACCCAGAGTGATTAGCCAATCCCATTCTTTTACGAAAGAAGAGTGGGAAATGGAGGATGTGTGTTGACTACATAGGCCTCAACAAAGCGTGCCCAAAGGATCTGTTTCCTTTGCCGCATAGAGACCAAATAGTTGACTCTACCTTAGGGTGCGAAACCCTCTGCTTCCTCGATGCGTACTCTGGGTACCATCAAATCACGATGAAAGAGTCTAACCAGCTCGTGACATCTTTCATCACCCCCTTTGGATCGTTCTGCTACATCATAATGCCATTCGGTCTGAAGAACGCTAGAGCTACATACCAGCGTTGCATGCTCAAGTGTTTTGGGGACCTCATTGGGCGGACCATTTAGGCCTACATTGATGACATCATGGTCAAATCCAAATGAGCTGACCACCTCGTAGTCGATCTTGAGCAGACCTTTGCAAAACTCCAAGTAAACGACACCAAACTCAATCTTGAGAAGTGTGTTTTGGGGGTCCCGAGGGGCATACTGCTTGGTTTCATCGTCTCCTAGCGTGGCATCGAAGCCAACCCAAAGAAGATCTCAGCCATCACAAGGATGGGCCTGATTCAAAATATAAAGGGGGTGCAACGAGTTACAGGGTGCCTCGCCACACTCAGCCACTTCATCTCATACCTCGACGAACAAGGTCTCCCCCTTTATCGACTTCTGAAGAAGGCCGACCACTTTGAATGGACATTCGAGGCCCAGGAGGCACTTGACATGGTCAAACTGCTCCTGATGAAGGCCCCGATTCTAGTTCCTCCTATCTATGGAGAACCCCTTCTGCTCTACTTTGCGACCACCACGCAAGTGGTCATCGCCACCCTGGTAGTAGAGTGGGAAGAGGAGGGGCACACCCTCAAAGTACAACACCCTATGTACTTCATTAGTGAGGTCCTATCTGACTCAAAGACTCGCTATCCCCAAATCCAGAAGCTACTGTACGCCGTCCTCATCACCAAGAGGAAGCTACGTCACTACTTCGAGTCACATCCGGTGACGGTTGTGATGTCCTTCCCCCTTGATGAGGTCATCCAAAACCAGGATGCCACTAGAAGAACAGCAAAATGGGCACTTGAGCTGATGGGTCAGGGCATTGTGTATGCCTCTCGGACGACCATCGAGTCTAAGGTGTTAGCTGATTTCATTATGGAATGGACCGAGGTCCAAATGCCACCAGCAGTCATCGATCAAGAGTACTAGACGATGTACTTCAATGGATCACTGATGAAAAAGGGTGCCAACTCAGGGCTGGTCTTCGTGTTGCCCCTCGGGGTACGCATGAGGTACATGATCTGTCTCCATTTCCCCTCCTCCAACAATATGGCTAAATACGAGGCGCTCATCAATGGCTTACGCATTGCCACCGAGTTGGGCATTCGACACCTCAATATTCGAGGAGATTCCTAGCTGGTCATCAACTAAGTTATGAAGGAGTCAAGCTGCCATGACACCAAGATGGCCACATATTGCCGAGAAGTTCGCCGGTTGGAGGACAAGTTCGACGGCCTCAAGCTCAATCATATCCTAAGGTGCCTCAATGAGGCGGCCGATGCGCTTGCAAAAGCGGCATCTGGCTGAGAGCCGATGCTAATGGGCATCTTCGCTAGTGACCAGCACAAGCCCTTGGTTTGCTAAGAGGAGTTAGAACAAGGTGGTGATGGTCCATCCAATTCCAGGCCTAGGGGCTGACCAACCGTCGGCTACACCTGGCCCCAAAGTCATGGAGCTCGAAGAGAACCCAGCGATAGAGCCCAACCCTCTAGTCGACTAGAAGACGCTCTACCTCGACTACCTCCTCCATGATGCACTACCAATGGACAAGACAGAGGCTCAATGGCTCACATGTCGCACCAAGTCCTTTGTTCTTATGGAGGGCGAACTCTACAAGCAAAGCCACACTGAGATCCTACAGCGCTGCATCCCCATCGAACAGGGGAAGCGTTTGTTGAGCGATATCCATGGTGGGTTCTATGGTCACCATGCCGCACCTAGAACCTTGGTCAAAAATGCATTTTGATAGGGTTTCTACTGGCCCACTGCTATAGCCAACGCCGAACAGATTGTGCGCACCTGCAAAGGGTGTTAGTACTACGCTCGGTGGATTCACCTATCGGCCCAAGCACTCTAAACGATCCCTATCACATAGCCATTTATGGTCTAGGGGCTCGATCTAGTCGGATCCCTCAAGAGGGCACCTAGAGGCTACACTCACTTGCTTGTCACCATAGACAAGTTTACAAAGTGGATAGAAGCTCGGCCGATCTCCACGATCAAGTTTATGCAAGCCATGCTGTTCTTCCTTAACATCGTCCATCGCTTCAGAGTTCCAAACTCCATCATCATGAACAATAGCACGCAGTTCACTGGAAAGATGTTCCTTCGATTCTGCGATGAATACCACTTCCATGTCGATTGGGCCGCACGTGCGCACCCTCGAACGAACGGGCATGTCAAGCGTGCAAACGGCATGGTCCTATAAGGCCTCAAGCCTAGGATCTTCAACTGTTTGAACAAGTTTGGCGCATGCTGGGTGGTCGAGCTTCCTTCAGTACTCTAGAGCCTAAGGACAACCCCCAGTCGAGCCACCGGCTACACACCCTTCTTCATGGTCTACGGTTCCATGGCCATCCTCCCAACCGACCTCTACTATAGAGAACCAAGGATCAGGGCGTAGGATGAACAGGGAGCCAAGGTGTCCCATGAGGATGCCATGGACCAGCTGGACAAAGCGTGTGATGTCGCCCTCCTCTACTTGGCCAAGTACCAACATGCGTTGTTATGGTACTAGAGCTCACGAGTGCGGGGTTGAGCCTTCAACATTGGGGACCTGGTCCTTCACCTCGTATAGAGCAACAAGGACTACCACAAGCTCTCCCCACCATGGGAGGGACCATATGTCATCATAGAGGTGCTCTAGCCAGGCACCTACAAGCTAAAGACCATCAACGGTGAGGTCTTCACCAATGCCTGGAACATCGAGCAGCTACGTCGCTTTTACCCTTAATAAACACACACTTTCTCTTATCAGTTTTGTTATCCAACTCCTCAATTTTTTAGTGACATTCGACCCTAGCAACGGCGAGGGGTTAGATCTCACTCAGGGGCTGATATGAGCATATCTATCCAGCAAACATTTTCCGTAGGAAAACTTGTCTCAACAGGTAACACAAGTCGATCGGACGACTTGGCCACTAACGAGAAATAGGTAGGGAGCAGACTGGATCACGCTCGTATCCGGTGGAGGTTTTCCAAGCCCATCACTCTTACCACTGAGGTAAAACCGGTGCCCAGGTCGATCGAACGGCTCCAAGCCACCGCCGAGAGACAAGCACCCTTACTTACTTTACGTATTAAATTTTGATACCGAGCCTCTGACCCTAGCAATGGTAGAGGGTCAGACATCGCTCGGGGCTGGTGGGAGTGTCTATTTGCTAGACATTCTCTTTGCCTGACCCCTCCTTATGTTTAAAAACTAGAGGCACGGTGTGTGGGCGCAAGGCTTTGAGTAAACCTAGTCGGACTGCTAGGACCCTACGCCCCGGTGGCTATGGTGTTTTTGCCTGCCAGTGCAATCAGAGTCTTTGTCGCTGCACTCCAAACCTTAACCTCCACCTTCTCAAGAAGGGTATGGAGGAGCCTACCTATGGAATCTCAACCAAGGAGAGGCTGTCAGGTCACCCAAAGTCGATTGAATGGCTTAGGCCGCTACCGAATGATAGATACAAAAGAATGGGAGGCTCATGCAGGTTATACCAGCCCCATCATGAACGTCGGACCTGAACCCCACACGGACACATCTGGTAAGAACTCCCAAAACCCGTTACTTGTGTCATCGAGGTAACATTACCGACCCCCACTATTTCTTTATATGATCATTCATACATTCATCTCACACATCCAAGCGTCGCATATGCGATTGCTACAATCACAACGCTTTGCGTCGCGTTACGAAGTGGTAGTCATCTCATTCGATATGAGCGGCAACCGACTAAGGTTTGAAGGCCAGTCCATGAAGGTCTCGAGGCCGCCTCATGTCAAATAGAGCTAGGGGAGAAAAACCGAGATCAGCCCCAGCGGCCCTGCTCAACCCTGCTCAGAAGCAGACAGGGACATCTTGACCTTTCTCGTTCGATTCTAACCTCGAGCCAAGCCCATAGAATCTCCATCGAGGAAAGGCCAATGGGCCACCTGAGCCTATCGAACGGCTTGGGCATCTACCAGGAGGTGGGTTAAGAAGTAGTGGAATGCCATATGAGGGATGTGCTGACCCCTTCGGCGGATGATGGACCTGGATTCCACTCAAACGTGCCCATTAACGAGCTCGCTGAGCACGACACTCGAGCCATCGAGGCAAGTGTCGTTAGCTCAGCCCCTCTAGTTGTGGAAACTAAGGATAGGGTGATGCATGAAACACGACCGACCCCTATCGAACCCAATGGGGCTCAGGGGCTCGAGCCACCTGATCCTAGAAGAGCCCGAGGCCACCTCACATCAAACAAAAGCCGGGGGGAAAATGCAAATGAGCCCTAGCGGCCTTTGTCTATTCTACCTAGAAGCGGACAAGGTCATCTCAATCTTTTCGATTTGATCCAAACCTCCAGCCGAGCCCATAGAATCCCCATTGAGGGGGAATCTACTGGAAGATAGTTTAAGGAGCAATGGAATGCCTCACGAGGGCTTTGCAAACCCCATCACAAGCGACAGAACAAGATTCCATTTGAACATGCCCGTTAGCGAGCTCACCGAGCGCGTCACTCGATCCATCGAGGCAAGTGACGTTAACTGAACCCCTCTGGTTGTGGAAACTATGGACAGGGCGATAGTCACAAAAAAAGAGCCAACCCTCGACCGAATCCCTACTATGCGTGGGGCTCGAGGAAGGTTGGACTTACAAGGAGACCAAATACATGGTCGCAGAATGATAGTTAAGATCCTATGGAGGGGGTACGTGTGAATACAAGAGATGTTTTTTCCTACTAAGTTTCTCTATCCTCTCCTCGATTTTCAGTGACATCTAACCCTAGCAATGTCAAAGGGTTGGATCTCACTCGGGGGCTATGTGGGGGGTACGACCCCAGATACCTATGACAGACCACATGAGCTGTGCCCCCAGGGTAGCCCAGCCCATAAGACGAAGCCTTGTGGGGTACAATGCTGCTCGGTGCCTCCTGCAAGACACCAGAAAGATATCCTAAAGATACTTTGAGATATGTTAGGATATGTATGATCCCATGATTCCTGTAATCTATTTTTACTTTCCGGTTATCTCCTAGATCTAACCGACTTTTAACCCTGCCCCCCGGACTATATAAGGCGGGCAGGAACCCCCTCCAAACTCATGCAATATCATATGATAGCCAATACAATTCAACATACTATAGGAGTAGGGTATTATGTCATACTGACGGCCTAAACCTGTCTAGCTCGTGTGTCTCTATTGCCTTCTTGTTCTCGATTACACGCATCTCTACCGATCAATCTACCTTCATGGGATACCCCTCGGAGGACTGCCGATAATATTCTATTGACAGTTGGCGTGCTAGGTAGGGGTGTGCGTGCTATTTCCATGTCGAACAAGATGGTACATTCCGTAAGTTCTTTGTCCTTCCCACAACCTGGCCAGATCTTCACGATCAGATCGATCTCGTTAATCATCAACGCTGATGGAGTTGGAGAGCTCATCGAGCCAGTGTAGATCGACACTGCACCGATCATCCCAACACCTACGACTGTAGATCCGATCTTGGAACTGCTTCTGAGGTCGCCTTCGCCAACAACTCGCCGCCTGCTCCCTCGCTACCAGAGGAAGCGCATCAACAATGATGATCTGATCACATCCATCGATCGGGTCGGCTAGAAGCTCGCCGATTGCCTCTCCATCACATAATCGACTCTGACCACTCTAGTTCAGCGCCGACCACCCTCCGATCTAGATCTATTGACAGTTGTTTGGGAAACTCTAGGGGTCACGGCCCTGCCCTTCGGGCTCACCAACATCGCTGCCGCCTACCAAGATGCCCTAAAGGACAAATTCACCAACCAGGTTGGAGATGTCCATCCTCTCACCGACCAGATCGCTGACCAGCTCCTGCCGGCTATTAACATGCTACATGTCAGCCAATGTCCTGGAGCATCCCTCTAAACCATCTTGGAGGAGAATCCAGACTCCAAGTCCTAGGGCTCTACGGAGACTGTCGCTGAGACCACCACCGAACTACTTCCTCTCCCTCCTTTCTGTGGTGGCACAATCTTCAACGTCAGCATCGACAGCCCCCGCAGGAAGGGGAAACCGAGGAGGACCATGCCGCCCACATCAATAGGAACATCAACTATGTGCAGCGCCAAGCAAACGAGGCTACCCTTACGATGGCGGAGGCTCAGCTTGACTCGCAATGAAGGCCACACCAACTCCAATGCAACCTCGATGATGAGTTTGTTCATGTTGATGGCCATGACATCTACAAGACCCCAAGCGCCAACTTGGCCTTGGCCGCCAATGAGTTCACCTGGCTCCCATAGACACCGAGGGTCACCAAGGTCACCGCCATGCTTAAGGCAGTGCACTGCTAGGTCAACAAGATCCGTTAGGATCAGAGACATTCATACTCCATAAGCTCGATTCATCGACTAGCCATGCCAAGATCTCATCGCTGCCCAAGTCGCTTCACCGACCAACATAGCTATGATAGGCAACCTCTCCAGGGTGGAGCTAGGGGCAACCACATCAAACATCACCGCCAACACAACTAGGAGGTCAACCAGGATGTCCGAGTGCACCTCAACAATCTCTGAGATGCACGATGACATATCGATGAACACTGCTTTGATTGCCATGAATAAGAAGTACGCCGCCGCTAAGAGTACGGTAACCTAGACTCAGCTCTCGAGCCGCTCAACACCAGCAACGCTGTAGATCACGACGCCGACAACCCCGAAGGGCCCTCGGCATTCATGAGGGCACTTCGAACACTCCAGTGGCCTCATGGTTTGAAAATCACTAGGGTCAAGCCCTACGAGGGAAGGATGAACCCCACACAGTGGCTACAAGCTTACGCCACTGCTGTGCATGCCGCCGGAGGAGATACCAGTGTTATGGCGAACTATCTTCCCGTCATGCTCATGCCATCCGCCATGAACTGGTTCACAAGCCTTGCCCTAGACTCCATCAAATCCTAGGAAGAGCTGAAAAAGGTCTTCACCGACAACTACATGGCTACGTGTACTCGGTCGGGCACCAAGCACGATTTGAACCGCATCTATCAGAAGCCGTCTGAGCTCCTTCGTAGCTACATCAGACGCTAATCTGAGATGAGGAATTCTATTCCCAACATCACAGAAGCTGAGGTCATCACCGCCTTCATCCGAGGACACCATCACCGTGAGCTTCGCTCCAAGTTCAACCGCAAGCCACCCACGGGGATTGGTGAGATGATCATGACTGCCAACCAGTACGTCGACACCAAGGAAGCCAAGGTGTGCTTCAACGAGGATGCGGGCACTCATCGCCTAACTCGCCAACACCCAACTTGCCGCAACGACGATCACCCCAATGACCGGTGCCACAACGACCGCCGCTACGATGACCGTAGTCACCATCGGGACAACGGTCATGATCGACTAGAAGGATCCAAGTCTAGTCAATATCACCACCACCGACCAGACCACATCGTCGCCGCCGTTGATGAACCTCACACCAAGCACAACTACGACGAGCAATACAAGAAGATCCTCGACGGCCCATGCCCTCTCCACAAGTACGCCAAGCATAAGATGAAGGACTGCCTCAGCTTGGCTAAGGAATTCCAGGTCAAAAAGCCGGATGACGACAACAACGATGGCACCAAAGGCCGCCGACCACCTCGGGGCAACAACAATGCCTTCCAAGATCACGACAAGGTGGTCGCCACTATTTTTGGGGGCCTCGCCTCCACCGAGAGCAGAAGAAAACGGAAGCTCACTGCCCGTCGGGTGCTCACCGTCAACGCAGATGACCCCGCCGCCAACCCTAGCTATCGCCCCTAGTCCGAGGTCCCCATCACCTTCAGTAGGGCCGATCAGTGGGTGGACATCCCCTACATAGAGTGTTTCCCCCTTGTACTTGATGCAAACGTCCAGAAAGTGCTTTTCAAAAAAGTGCTCGTCGATGGTTGGAGCGCTCTGAACCTCCTCTTCACCGGAGCCCTAAAGGAGCTAGGCCTCAGGATAACATATCTCACACCCTCCGACTCCTCCTTCTAGGGTGTGGTACCTAGCAGGGCATCCAAACCGCTTGGAGAGATCACCCTACCAGTATAGTTCAGCACGACAAGCAACTTCCACATCGAGCACATCAACTTCTATGTCGCTGACTTCAACACCGCCTATCACGCCATACTTGGTCAGCCAGCTCTAGCCAAGTTCATGGCTGTACCGCACTACGCTTATCTGGTGCTGAAGATGCCTTCACCTATAGGAGTCCTAGCCCTACGGGCCAACCTCTCCATCACCTACGCCTGCAAGACAGAGAGTCTCACTCTCACCAAAGCCACCGACCTCTCCATCCAGATGGCCAACGTGGTCACTGATGCCAAGATGGTGCCCGTCGATGACCTAGAGATCCCATCACTAGAGCCTCCTCGTGCCTCTACCAAGTCCAAGGAAACCAAGGAGGTCGGTCTTGACCTCGACAACCCTTCCAAGACCATGAAGATTGGGGCTCACCTTAACACCAAATAGGAAAGCGCGCTCATCTCCTTCCTATGTGCCAATGCCGATGTGTTTGCTTGGAAACCTATAGACATGCCACGGGTACCACGGGAGAAGATCAAGCACTCCTTGAATGTCTCACCGACCACCAAACCGATCAAGTAAAAACTCCGCCGATTCACGCCAGACAAGGAGGCTATTAGGGTATAAAAAATGGCTCCTAGCTGCTGGATGCATAAAAGAAGTGTATCATCTTGAGTGGTTAGCAAACCCTGTTCTCATTCCAAAAAAAGAACAAAGAATGGAGAATGTGCATTGATTACACTGATCTTAACAAACACTGCCCTAAGGACCCCTTCGGTCTGCCTTGGATAGATAAGGTTGTAGACTCCACCGCCGGTTGTGAACTGCTCTCCTTCCTCTACTGTTACTCAGGCTATCACCAGATCTCCCTCAAGGAAGAAGACCAGATCAAGACGTCGTTCATCATGCCTTTCGGTGCGTACTGCTATACCACCATGTCCTTTGGACTCAAGAACACTAGGGTGACCTATCAAAGGACCATCCAGATGTGCCTTGATCAACAAATTGGCCACAACATCGAAGCTTACATCGATGATGTGGTCGTCAAGTCTAAGACCACCGATAATCTCATCACCGACCTCAAAGAAACTTTCACCAATCTGAAAGGTACTGATGGAAGCTAAACCCTTCAAAGTGCATCTTTGGAGTTCCATCCAGTATACTCTTGGGCTACATCGTCAGCGCCCGTGGAATCAAACCCAATCCTGACAAGGTCTCCGCCATCACCAACATGAAGCGTCCGACCTGCGTAAAGGACATACATAAGCTTACAGGTTGCATGGCTGCTCTCAACCGCTTTATATCATGCCTCGGTGAAAAGGGACTACCTTTCTTTAAACTCCTCAAGGCCTCCGAGTGCTTCTCCTGGTCGGAGGAGGCGGACACAGCTTTTGAGCAACTCAAGTTGTTTCTAACAAAGCCTCCGATCATGACGGTGCCTCGACCAGATGAAACTCTATTGATCTACATCATCGCCACTTCTCGCGTCGTTAGCATAGCTATCATCATCGAATGCAAGGAAGTTGGGCATGCCTATAAGGTGCAACATCCGGCCTACTTTATCAGTGAGGTCCTTAATGAGCCCAAAACTCATTATCCTCAAGTTTAGAAACTGCTATATGCTATCCTGATCACGTCACGCAAGCTCCACCATTACTTCGAGTATTACAAGATCGCCGTGGTAACTGAGTTCCCTTTGGGGGACATTCTCCACAACAAAGAGGCCAATGGCTGCATCATCAAGTGGGCTATCGAGCTCGGCACTTACTCCATTAAATTCAGAAGCAGGCTTACCATCAAGTCACAGGCGCTCACTGATTTCATCGTTGAGTGGACCGAGATCCAAGTGCCCATCATCGATACTTGCCCCGAGCACTGGGTGATGTACTTTGATGGCGCCCTCAACATCAACGGTGCTGGTGTGGGCATTCTATTCATTACGCCAACCAAGGATAAGCTCTGATACATTCTCTGAATACAGTTTCTAGCCTCCAACAACGCCGCCAAATACAAAGCGTGTCTCCATGGACTCCGTATAGCCATTGAGTTCGGCGTCAAACACCTCATGGTATACGAGGACTCCACACTGGTCATCAACCAGCTCAACAAAGACTGGTCCTACTCTAGTGAAAAGATGGATGCATACTGCACTGAAATCAGGAAGCTTAAAGGGAAGTTCTACGGTATCGAGAACCACCATGTGGTATGAGATCAAAATCAGCTCGCCGACCACCTATCCAAGATAGGCTCCTCTCGTGCCGCGATTCCGCCTAGGGTTTTTGTTCAAGACCTTTTGGCGCCATCCATTAAGGAAGAGAAGGAAGTTCAAGAAGTTCCCCCTATCGAGCAGTTGATACTTATAGTACCTTCGTCGGTCGCCGATTGGAGGGAATAGTTCATGAAGTACCTTACCAGTGCTAAAGTACCCACCGACAAGACTGAAACTGAATGCCTAATCCGTCGAAGCAAGCATTACATGCTGGTGGATGGCAACTTGATGAGGAAAAGTGCCAAGGAACGGATACTATAGAAATGCATCACCCAAGAAGAGGGAGTGAAACTACTTCTCAAAATTCACTCTGGTTCCTGTGGTAATCACGCAGCCTCGAGAAACCTGGTTGGCAAAGCTTTCCGAGCTGGGTTTTACTGTCCCATGGCCATCTTCGATGCAGAAGACCTCGTCCAACGTTGTGAAAGATGTCAATTTTTTCTCTAAGCAAATACATGTGTCGACATAAGAACTGCAGACCATCCCAGCTTCCTAGCCTTTCGCATGCTGGGGACTGGATATGATCGAACCTTTTAAGCCAGCACCAGGTGGTTTTTGGTATGTGTATGTCGCCATTGACAAGTTCTCCAAGTGGATCAAGTACAAATCGCTTGTCTTGGCTACTGCAAAGAAAGCAGTTGAGCTCTTCGAAGATATCATCCACAGATTTGGTCTCCCGAACAGCATTATCACCGACCTCGAAACTACATTTACTAGTCATCATTTTTGGGACTTCTACGAAGACTGATGCATCTCCATCAAATACGTCTTCGTTGCCCATCCTAGAGCCAACGACCAGGTCGAACGGGCAAACAACATGATCCTTGATGCCCTCAAAAAGAGGCTATATCAGAAAGAAGAAAAGCATCTGGGTAGATGGCTTAAAGAGCTACCAACTGTGGTCTAGGGACTACGTACTCAAGCTAGTCGTAGTACCATTGTGTCTCCATATTTCTTGGTCTATGGTTCAGAAGCCATATTACCAGCAGATATTGCCTTCCGAGCACCTAGGGTGGAACATTATGATGAAGAGCAAGCCGCAGCTGTTCGGACAGAGGACATCAATAGGGCCAAGGAAGAACGCTTGACCACTTATGTCTACACAGCCAAATACCTAGAAGGCTTGCAGAGATACTACAACCGCACCATCAAAGGTCATTCATTTGCTGTTGGCGACCTTGTTCTCCATAGAAAGCAAAAAACCAAAGGGATACTCATGCTATCCTCCCCCTGGGAAGGGCCTTATGTCGTTAAAGAGGTTACCTGACCAGGGTCCTATCGGCTTTGTGATTTGGACGGAATCGATATCCCCAATTCATGGCACATCGAGCACCTTATACGTTTCTATTCTTGAAACGCTCTAAATATGTATTCTCCACTCTATGATGAATAAAAGTTTTGGTCGCCATAATTTGTCTCCATTATTTCTCCATTACGATTTAATCTCCACTTACGGTTGCTGAGCTCTAAGCTACTCCTTAACGAACTCCAACACAAGATCGCCATAAACACTCTGCCACATTTCTCCATATCTCTGAAATGTTTTGCCGACCACCGAGCAGCACACACTCTATTATGTGCTCTATGGAAAAGACCCAGTCTCTGATCTCTCCCTACACATGCTATGGGCTCCACACTCTGCATTATGGGTGGTCGGCTGCGGTTCCTTGGTCACGCCTATTCCTCCTACACGTGCAAGGGCTCCGCGCTCGATGTTATGGACTATGGGCTAGCCAAGGCCGAGAGCTCAGTAAAAGAACTAACTGCTCGGATGCCACTTATACTACGTATATCTCTAAGTTATTTCACCAACCATCGAGCAGCACATGTTCCGCTCTGTTCTCTATGGAGAAGACATAGTCTCCGATCTCTCCCTACATGTGCTACAGGCTCCACGCTCTGTGTTATGGGTGGTCGGCTATGGTTCCTTGGTCATGCCTGTTCCTCCTACACGTGCACAGGCTCCACGCTCGATGTTATGAACTATGGGCTAGCTAAGGTCAAAGAGTTTAGTAGCGAACTAACTACTCGAACGCTACTTATACTACATATAATTACGTTAGGGTTAACACTACAATGATTTTTTCACCGCGCTATTAGCAAACTACATAAACATTCACATGACACTTCACAACATTTATACATATACATGTAAATGTCTATCTGCGCCCTTGCGCGCTCTAACTACCCTATTCAGTTATTACAGCATATCCTCCGAGTAGATCATTGGGCTTTGCCATCGCTGTCCATCTCACCGAATAGGTCGATGTCACCGGCCAGCTTCTTTACCACATCTTCCACCTCATCTTCTATCTGTTGGTGCTCCGTCTCGCCCGTCCCTCTGGCGAATCTAGCCCCTATTGCCTAAAGGTCAATGGCTAGGTAGTGGGACCAGACCACCGCAAGGGTGTGAGTAATGTCGGTAACAATGGTGTCGCGGTTGAAGCTCTTGAAGTTCTCCCACGCCGCCTTGCACCTCTCGATGATGGTGTCTGGACACCTCTAGGTCGTCGCAGTTGAGCACCTATTTGAATCCGATAACTACGGCGTTGAACTTGTTCCTCTAAGTCCTGGCCTCCTGTTCTAGCACATTGAACTATTCCTTGACCCTCCGACGATAGTCTGCAAGCATTACAAGGCTCCATTAGGCAAAGACATGGCTCGACCAGTAACTCCAACCATGAAGTACTCACCTTTCATCTCCTCGACCAGCTTGTCCGCTCGCCTTGACTCCTTCGCCTTCTCCTCTCAGAGTTGCTTGATAGTTTGGTGTAGCTAGCCGAGCTCTGCATCTTGCTCTATAAGCAGAACGGTTGTTAGCAACAATAATACTTCAGTAATGCAAAGGAAAATCACCAATATGCCATACCTTTTCTCTGCTCGGAGATGTTTCAGAGCTGCTCAGACTTCCACTCTAGCTGCTCGGACACACTCCTTAGCCACTCAGAGATGGTGGCCAGCTGCTCGGACTTGCCCTATAGCTGCTCGGATGCCACCGCCAGCTGCTTAGATAGGACACCCTTCTGGTATTCCAGATCCCGCACATTGGATTCTGCAAGGTCTCGCTCACGCTGGGCTCTTTGGATGTTCTTCTCCATAAGCTTCATCACCTCCTTAAGCTTTTCATTCTCCTCGGCGAGGGGCTCCATCCGTTTGATCAGCTGTCATCGCTATTTGGCAGTCTGAGCAATATCCTGCAAAAGCACCAAGGTTATGCAGAAGTCAAAAATCTCCAACGACAAACACGAACACTGATGACGCAATGTCAGCCTTGATCTACTTCACCGCCGTTGATAGGGTGGATTCTAGTCTCCTGAGCTCCCTGGTGGTGTCCACCTCCTCAACGGCCACCACTTCATCGCCCCGCTTGTAGAGAATTCAGATAGCTTAAGGTTGTGATTCCTCACGCTCGATCTCTTCCACCTCGTCCTCCTCCTCCACACCAGGAGGCACCACCAGGGGGCTCAGTGGTCGAACAGCGTGTCCGACCACGCCCTATGACACCTCGGGGGGCACCGTTTGCTCCTTGGGCACCACCAGCCTTGCCGCCCTAGACTCAGGCGTGGCACCGGCATCTCCTGCATTCGCCGCCAAAGACCCAACGGTTTCCGCTGTTACCCTAGGCATCACCACCAACCCATTCGTCATCGGCGCCAACTTTTCACCACCACCAAGTCTGCCAGCAGCGGCGGTTGACTCCTCCACAAGCCGCAGAGCACCCGAGGACTCTGGGATGGGGTCTACCAGCACTGCCTCTGCCCTGGGACTAGCCCTCGTTTGCTCATTAGTCTAGATGGGTAGGGTTAGATCCTCCATATGCCTCGCTCTACGTCAGTTTAGCTCGTCAATCGCCAAAAAAGATAAGGATATGACAACAAAATAACTCCAAGGCAAGGATACTTATGTGTTGGCCTGCCGGTATACTTTCTTGAACTGATGTTGCCTTCTAGAGCCCCCAAGCATGGCCCTAGGGTCAACTTGTGCACCTTGGGGTGGAGGTCTCATGGTCTCCGCGGTTGGCCTCTCCTCCGCTCGCCGCTCCAAGACTCCCCTCTCCTACTGCTCGGGGACTCCCTTCGCCTGCTGCTTGGGGACTCCCATCGCCTGCTGCATGGGGACTTCCCCCCTCCCTTTGATTGTTCCTCCATGCATGTGGTGCGCGAAGGCGCTTTTGTGCTCGGTGGAGGAGCCACTGAAGCCCCATCGTCATCCGACCACTCGGACATTGCTGCACTCCACGTCCGAGTGGTCCGGTCACCGCCAAGCAAGATGCCTCCTAGCTTGAGGGGAGCAGCACCCACTGTCTTTCTCTTCTTTTGGGGTGGCTCGTCTACCACTACCCTCTTCCCCTGGATTTTCTTCGACACCGGGGATGGACTCTCCATTCGACCAGTGTCCACGCCTCCGAACTCCGATGAGACGCTGATGGCTCCCTCCTTAGGCTACATTAGTGGCTAGGCATCTACTACCTGTGGCCAATCGCCCCTTGGCATGCCCAAGAAGTACATCGCTCTTTCCTATGAATGGATCTTTCCATAAGTGAATCAGTCCACTGCTCTGCAATGATAAAAGTTAAAGAGTATCAGGAACAAACAATTGAGATATTTACCTAAGGAGGTAGATTCTTGCAGTTAAAGGGCCTCGTCATCCTTGACATGTTGAATGAGGCAAATGGAGCAAATAGCTCTGTGGCCTGCTCTTGCACATCATCCCTCGATAGCATCTCCGTCCTCTCTCGGGTGCCATCGGTGTCGCCCTTGAAGTCAAAGCCCGCGTGTGCCCTCTCCTTGTAGGGCTAGACACGATGCACTATGAAGCTCGCCGCCACCAGTCCACTATTGGTCCTCACGCCCTTTATAAGGTCAAGGAGCTCTCTCACCTGCTCCATATCAGTGCTGCTTGGCCTCTCTGACCAGCTTCTCTGGCTCTCTAGGATGTGGTTAGTGTCACAGCGGATGGCAGGGTGGCTCTGCTTTCACCTAAATGGTCATTTAGCCCGTTTAAACACCATGTAAATGCTACATGGTGGTGCGCCATTTCCGTTTAATCACCCGTTTACCCTGTTTAATTGGCCGTTTAGCCCGTTTAATGGGACGTTTTGCCCGTATAATGGCTAAACGATAGGTGACCGACTGTTTACCGTTTAGCATTTAGGAAAACACTGGCTTCATGTAGAAACCACCTGGCATTCCACCCCTTCAGCGATGCATTCAGTGGCATAGTAGGGTACTCACCCACCATTCCATCATATAGCTGAAGGTACACGCCACCGACCACCTTGGAACCACCGCCGCCTTTCTTCTTCAGCCAGAACAAGTGACGGAAGAGGTTGAAGTGGGGAAGGATTCCGAGATACACCTCACAAAAATGGATGAAGATAGATATGTGCAATATGGTGTTTGGGTGGAGGTTGCATAAACTAACTCTCCAGAACTCCAACAAATCCCTCAAGAACGGATGAATAGGAAATCCTAATCCACGCCAAAAGTAGTCCTCAAATACTACAACCTCATTGGTACGAGGCATTGGGTAGGGCTCACCAAGGGCCAGCCGCCATCCAGCAGTGACGTGGTTAGGAAGAATGCCCGCCTCCACCAATCTGTTGAGCTCTGCCTCCCCCATGCATGACGGTACCCACTCTCCATCATGGTAGGCTCCGGCACTCGCCTTCTTTGGGTTCATCGCTCCCCTCTTCGGCGCCATCTCTCAGATCTGGATTAGGGCCGGTGGCGGAAGAGCATGTGGATATGAATCTAGAAGTGTGAGGGCTAAGGAGGAAGATGAAATGGCAAAGTGGCAAAGGTGGGAGCACGGGGTGCGGTGGCGTAGTTATAAAGCACCCCCCTACCTTTCGCATTTGAGGGTTTTTGGAACTGTTCCTACGATTTGTGCCTCTCCGAATTCTCCACAACAGCATGGTGGGCCATTACCTTGGCTTTCGCGCAACTATGGCCCGTATCGCCCATTTATCTTTGCAATCTGTTACTGCTCACCGAATATTCGTCGACTTCTCCGCCAACCGTTACAACTCAGTAATTACTACTATACATCCATTACTTTGGTATTTTCTCCACAAATGTTTTTTCTCCAAGGTTTCCACTTGTGGCTCGGGGACTGCATCACCAATACGACTGGGTTCCTCACCGCACTAAGGACTTTTTTCTATTGACTGCTATTTCTGACCCTGGCACCACATGACTACGTCACCTACTGTCAGGCTCGGGGACTAAGTGGGCACACTTCACCTTGCGGTGAATGTGCTTTTCTCTTTTTGGGGCTACGCCCAGGGACTGGCTGCCTGCTCGGCTAGTCTTCTACTTTTCTTCTACTTTGGACCTTGGCACCACGTGACTATGTCACCTACTGTCAGGCTCGGAGACTAAGTGGGCACACTTTACCTCATGGTGAGTGTGTTTGCTTTAATCTAGAAGACTTTGTGCCTCCCAAAGCTGAAGAATACTATCTCCCCTTCTCATGGTCGGACTCTAAGTGGGCACACTTGGTCCACTACAAAGAAATTTTTTATTCTAAACTTGAGCTCCTTACATCCTTGTGGCAAGCCATACTTGGGTCATGCTGCTCGGTGATGGTTCACACTGCTCGGCGATGGCTCATGCTGCTCAACAACTGCTCACAACTGCTTGGCAACTCATCACAGTGGTTAGACCATGAGTTTGACTGCTCAGCTTTCTTCGCACCTGCTCGGACAAGCTCAAGACGGCGTTCCACAACGGATACCAGGCGCTCAGGGACTAGCTATGGGGGGTATGACCCTAGATACCCATGGCAGACCATATGGGCTATGCCCCCAGGGGTGGCCCAGCCCACAAGACAAAGCCTTGCGGGGCACAATGCTACTCGGCGCCTCCTGCAAGACACCAGGAAGATATCCTGAAGATACTATGAGATCTGTTAGGATACGTATGATCCCATAATTCCTGTAATCTGTTATTACTTTTTGGTTATCTCCTAGATCTAACCGACTTATAACCCTACCCCCTGGACTATATAAGGTGGGCAAGGACCCCCTCAAAACTCATGCAATATCATACGATAGCCAATGCAATCCAACAAACCACAGGAGTAGGGTTTTACGTCATACTGATGGCCTGAACCTGTCTAACTCGTGTGTCTCTATTGCCTTCTTGTTCTCGATTACACGCATCTCTGCTAATCAATCTACCTTCATGGGATACCCCTCGGAGGACTGCCAATGATATTCTATCGACAGGCTGATAAAGGTATAAGTACACCTTTTCTAAAATAGTAGCCGTGTCAGACCTCTTCCTCACGCTAAGCCTAGCGGCAAGGTTTGTGGTAACGAACAACTAAGCATCCCTGGTCAGACTGCAAAAAGCCTATGCCTCGGCGGCTACAGTGTCTTTGCTCACTAGCGTGATCAAAGTTCTCCTCTTACACCTTGGGCCCTATGGTCTTAATGAACGGAAGGGTCAGAATACGTGAGCCACTTTTTTCACATACAAGTAGGGAAGAAAACAAGTTCAATCTAACAAAACAAAGTTATGGATTTGTTTTTAAGATACAAAAGGGTCGGCACCTGTCCATAGATTACAATAATGCTCATCCAACCTATTTGACTAACTATCCCCTCTAGGGGAGAACTATATCTTCAACTCTATTTGCCAGGTCTTGCGCAAGAGGAGCCACTGCCGCTTCTATCTCGTCTAGCTCGGAGGCTTCGTAGCCAGGTGCGAAACTGAGGCTCATCATCTCTAAGTCGATGCTGTCCGCATAATGCGAACAAGCAATCACAAAGGCATGAGTGATCCTGGAGTGAAGAGCTTCCCTCTTGAGCTGGTGCACCCGCGCCGTGATATCTATGGCACGGGCCACAAGTGAGCTGGTCCCCTCCGACCGCACCACCTCTAGGTCATCACAGACCACTCCAAGGGCAACGCTTAGGAGATCATGCTCGTCGCTCTCTGCCTAAAGGCTGCTCTAGGCCTCAGCGAGCTCCGTGGCCAGCCCAGCGGAAATGCCCTCGGCCTCCAGCCTCCGGGTCGTCGTAGTTCTGAGCTTGTCCTAGAGGGAGCCAACCTTTTGCTGCACCTTGTCGTGCTCTCAGACGGCCTAGTCGTGCTCCTCATGGGCCGTGCCACGCTCTGAGTGGAGCCTCCCCATAGTCTAGAGCAGCTCATCTCGCTCCTTGCATAGCCGGGCAATCGCCTCGGCATCCTAGCTCGCCCTCTGCTCCAGGGCTGCAAGCTTCCCCTCAGCTACTAATTTCAGGTCCCGCTCCTTCTTAGCCTTGGCTAGGAGGTCGAGGATCTGCTGGCGGGCTACAGCATCCCTCTGAAGCAGCTCGTCCTGCTCCTTCCTGACTCTGCCGGCCTCCTCCTCATCTCACCGCATCCTTGCCGATAGGTCCTAGAATGCCTTCTCTGTTTCCTCCTCATGCCGACAGGCCTCGGCCTCTCGTAAGCAGAGACTAGCCGCCTCCTTGGCCAGGGGAGTCAGCTCGACCACCCTCTGTTGGGTGGCAACAAGCTAGGTGGACAAATCCCCGCGCACCCGGGCCTCTTCGACAAGGCGGTCCTAGCTTTCCTTTTGCTTGCGAAGGAACCAGGATTTCTCCTGGCTGTGAGCTATAAGGGACTGAAAAAAAGATTATGGTCAGAACACAAAAATACATAAAGAAAGAAGAGGGCGAAAAGCAAGATTAAGTGAATACACAGCCAGTGGGAATGATGACATCACATAGGGTGCCCCTGGCCTAGTTCAAAGCTTCCAGCATGGCTGAGATCCCCTCATTCAGACTCTCCTGCTCTATGCTCTCACTAGCATCATCGAGCGAGAAGAGTGTTGACATCGGGTCTTGCAGATCTATCCATTGGAGCAGAGGCTCGCCCCACACGGGCGAGTGGCTGCCTCTCGATGCTAGGGCCAAGGGTGACTCCCCGCTAGTCCTCTCCACCACTGCCATGATGCCCAGGGACCCCTCGGCCATGTCCCCCTCCGTCCAGCCCATGTCAAGAGCCATCATTTGGGCCGCCGAAGGTGCGGGCGCGCTACTGCCTCGGGCACCGCCATGGGGGCATCTAGCCGTGGCCCACCTATCATGACCACCACCACCCCCGCCTACCTCGGCAGGGCCTCGTCCAGCTACGTCGCGCCCGCTAGGGTCGATGCCATGAGCGTGGTCAAAAGCTCCGACCTACCCATCATCAACAGCGGCACCGCCTCCATCACCGGTTCTTCAGTGACCTCTGGGGGCATCCTTTGAGCCCTCGCGCTCGCTTATCTCATCGAGGGCACGGGTGCCACTGTGGGCGGCGCCTGACCGACCGATGAGGTAGTAACGCTAGCACCACTCCCGCCCAAAATGGGTGTGATGTCAACCGACGGCCGCCGCCTCACCTGAATTGCAATGCTCTTCTTGGGCGCCAGCGCTAAAGAGTTGCCCCATCTCAGGACGCTGCAAGAAACAAAAGGCATAAGTCATGCCGAAAATAGAGAAAAACAGAGAAAACAAAGGAGTTAATGACTTACATCGACGCTGTTGGGCAGAGGATACGTTTGGGGGATGAACCCCTAGGTCCTTGCTCCACCTCGTTGGGGCGGGGATGTTTTGAGCCCACCCCCTGTCCCGGGCAGAAGGGCATGCCTCCCTCGCATCCTAGGGTGCATCGGTGGAGCCACCCCCTTCCATCGACACCTCGGGTGCGGCGGTAGTTCCGCCTACCTCGGTCAGCTCTAGGGGTGCAGCAGCGAAGCCACCCCCTCCACCGGCATCTTGGACATGGTAGAAGATTTGTCCGCCCCTGCTGGATCTTGAGATGTAGCGGCAAGGCCACCCCCTCCACTGGCACCTCAGGCACGGCGGCAGATCCACCCGCCCCTGCTGGTTCTGAGGACGGGCCAATAGTCTGGCCCACCTCCTCTGGCCTCACGGACACGCCTCCCGATGCATGAAATGAGAAGGGTCCCTACAAGGACAAGCGGATACCTATCAGCACATCCTCGCTCTCTAGGTCATCCTACTCAGTGTCGGCAACTACCTCGTCATCTTCCTCGTTGTCGTCATCATCATTGTCCATGTCCTCCCCTTGCTCCCATGCCTGTAGCTTCTGCTGCTTCTTCCTCCTCTCGTCCTCCTTCGCCTTCCAGTGCCGCTCGGCCACGGCATGGTTGGCCGCCGTCATGGACGGGTCCTTTGGTAGTAGAGTTGGGCGGTCTATGAGGATGAGTTTCCATGACGGGTCCCCCTATCCTAATATCAGCATCAAGGGTCCGGGTGTTTAGTAAAAAAGGAGGCATGAGGAAAGGAAACTTACGAAGATGATGTACCCCGGCTCCGGTCGCATCAGAGGGTGTATCGGCACTAGATACATGAACTCGAGGAGAGCACCAGCGTCATCCTATGGAGGCTCCATCGCCTCCTTGATGCGCTACATTACTTTAGAGGGGGAGAGCGCTCCCTCGATGAGCGTCGTCCCATCGAATGATGCCTCAGGCGCCATCGCATATAGGGGAAGCACGTGCCTCATCAGCGGCGCCACCCTCCTCATGTGGTAGGCGCCGATGATCCTCGACCCCTTCACACCACTCCTTAGTGGTGGTCCACGCACAGAGAAGACCGCGGCGGACAAGGCCTTCCAGGCATTGGAGGGTGATGTCAGAGTGGCACCACGACTCCATTAGAAGATGGGGGTGAGAGGATTCAAACTCGACGGCGGCAAAGACGCGAATACAGGGGGCTTAGGTGATTGGCGACGGAGGTTGCAGATGCGAAGGCAAGGAGGCAAAGTATGAAACCCTGGGGGTGAACCCTTTGGTTTTATAGGGGCAATGAATGCGAGGAAACCAACCGTCCACCAAGATCTCCATGCCTACCACGATCTGTCGCAACATCATGCTACGAGATATGCGCATGCGATCCCTATCCTTTCCTGTGGGAAAATCATTGGATGTTTCGCCTCCTCGGGTGGACCGAGACTCGTTATGAGTAAAAGGAATATAGATCAAAAGTGCATCTACGGCCCGTCTAGGCCTAGAAGTCCGAGGGTTGGCCCATCAACGGGTCCAACAGCCGCTCAAAACACCCCTACAAAGGGCAGAAAGAGCTGGGCCCCGCAAATGGCCAGTGCCCAGGCGCACGAGCACCACGGGCATATCAGCCCACTATTGAGTCTTAGTAAAGCTTACCCTGACTGAATCCCCACGAACGGGATGTCGGGACCCCAATCGAACTATCTAGCTAAACAACCATCAAAACTCACGACCACACCCGCGAAGGGTCCGACCTTGGCAAAGGGGGAATCACCATCCCCAGGGCACGCTATGGGCAACAAGAGAAAACCAAGGCATGTAGAGTCCTCCCTTTCAAAAAACCTCCAAAGGAGTATTCTACTCCTCCGCAGGCTTAAGGGCTACACCCACCGGGTGCGCTCGTGCGCACCCGTTGGCAAGTCGAAACATCACCTAGATGATTCTACTCGAATTGCTTGGGGGCTCAGGGGCTACTGTTGGGGACCAAAAGTAGGGTACCCGAAGAAGAGGAGTTGATACCCATCAACGCTAATTCATCATAGCGATCAAGAACGCAACTACATTTCCTAGTGGGTCCCGCCTCATCCAAAGCACCAAGGCTACGGGCTTCATTTCATCCAACGTCCGAGGGCTGGCTCTGTCTCATCCGACTTCTAAGGACAAACTCCATCTCGCCGACCCCCAAGGGCTAGCTCCGCCTTGCCCGACGTCTAAGGGTTGGCTCTGTCTTGCCCGACATCTGAGGGCAAACTCCGTCTTGCCTGACCCCCGAGGGCTGGCTCCGCCTCGCCTGATGTCTAAGGGATGGCTCCGCCTTGCCCAATGTCTGAGGGCTGGCTCTGCCTGGCCCGACGTCTGAGGGCAAACTACATCTCACTCGACCATCGAGGGCTGGCTCCGCCTCACCCGATGTCTGAGGGCTGGCTCTGCCTCACCCGATGTTAGAGGGTAGACTCCATCTCGCTCGACATTCGAGGGCAGGCTCCACCTCGCCGACATCTAGGGACTGGCTCCACCTTGCTCGATGTCTGCGCGCTGCTTCTTCATAACTACGTGCACAGATAAGGCAGGGTACTCAAGTCAACCGCAATACCAAGGACCATACCCTGCATGCCTGTAGGAAAGTACCGTCAGGATGTGACAAGATGAGCACTTCCTTATAGGCATGTCAGAGCCCGAACAGTGTTGTAGGTGTCGATATTTGTCTTACAGTGTTGTGGGCGCCGCCATTTGCCCTCGGGCGCGAATCCCGATGGAACCTCATGACAACCACTATGGTCCAGGAGGAAACTCGCATCACCTACAATAATGGTCGTACGGTCTCTGCACTATCTGCTCCCAGTAAGGACCTCCTTTGCCTCTGGTTTTTCTTCTTTCTCCCATCTATAATCCCTGTTCTCCCTTAGCCTATAAAAGGGATGGCAAGGCACCCCACTAAGGGATCGAAAAAAGGCACCACGCATCACATCACACATAGCTGAGCAGCGACCAAGCTCTCAGCACCCATTCGACCTTTCCATCAGAGACTTGGGACCTTTCCCTCTCTCGCCCGTTTGTAACCCCTACTATGAACTTTTCAGTGCTAATAACATGAGCAGTAGCCACAAACTGGACGTAGGGACATTCTGCCCGAACCAGTATAAACCTTATATCTTTTAGCACACCATCCGGGTCAGACGCGCAATAACACAAATTTACTCGTTGGTGTGTACTCAAAACACCAACAAGTGCAGTTAGTGAGTTCTTGTTGCTTGTATGCAGTAGATGGCATCTCCAAATATGAGCAGTGCTAGTGGTAGCATAGGATCTACACCCACAAACACAACAGACATCAAGGCTCTACTTTGGGATCATGTAACCATTCTGGAGAAGCCTAAAACTAGTGGAGGAAATGCTATGTGGCGCTGCAAGTACTGTCCAATGCAAAATCCAAGTAGTTACACTAGAGTTGAAGCTCATTTGCTATAGAAGGGAGGAAGGGGAATAGGTAAATGTCCTAATGTTCAGAAGAATTTAATGATTCTGACTCAATCCATGATAGATGGGTTGTTTCCCCTATGACTTGGTGTACAAATCATGGACAATCTGCTCCCTTATTGATGAGTTTAGTCATGAAATTGCTTAGCCAACCAGCCTCATCTTCTTGCTGTGAAAGAAATTGGAGCACCTATAGCTTTGTCCATAGTATCAAGAGAAATGCCTTAACTCCAGAACGTGCTGAAGATTTGGTCTTTGTGCACTCAAATCTGAGGCATCTGTCTAGAAGAACTGATGCATACAAGACAGGAGAGACAAGGATGTGGGATGTAGGAGGGGATTCTTTTGATTCACTTGGTGGTATTGGCATTCTTGAAGTGGCTGACCTGTCCCTTGATGAACCTGAATCGCAAGCTGTGTCTTTTGGTTTGGATGATCCGTAGGTTCATGTTGTGGATGACAATGAAACAAATGAGGAATAGGAACTTGTTGTGTTGTAATAATAGTACACTTAAGTGGTTAATTGCAATGCTTTATTGTTATCAGTTTTAAATAATTGTACTCCTTTGTCCTCTCCTCTCCTGTCTACTTCAGAGTTCAGACTCCAGTATGCTAGTAGTAGAAGGTGATGTACTGAACTACTACTGATTACTGAATACTCAAGTTTTAGTAATAAATTGATTGATAGTTGGTTTTTCTGTGCAAATTCTGGACTTGGAGTCTTGGAGAACTCGAGAATGGACAATTGAAGAATGGAGATGCTTCCGGAGTTCCGGTCTTTACTTTGGCTGGCAATTGCTATTGCAAGGTAATTTACTACTTTCACTCTTTCAGTCTTTCACAATTTTAATATGCGTTATTTTCTATTTTTATTTAAAAATAGTAAAACGTATCCACGTATCGGGGTTTTTAGGAAATTGCCGCATCCGCGTATCCATATCCTTCCGATACCGATACGCATATCCGTATCCGTGCTGCATAGACTGCCACCGTTGTTTGACTTCTCAGAAGCGGGTAACTTCTCGATACACTTAACGATGTCGTTGTTTCATTGTACTCTTGTCTCAGAACACATTTGGAATTGGCTCGATCATGATGGCAATAAGTTACAAACATAATTTATCAGCAACATCAAGTCCACCACTGCACCACAATGTTATTTCCTCTTCTAAAACTGTGAAGGTAGCAATTGGATGCTTTGCTTTGTATTATGCAGTTTTTAAGTGCTGGGAGCTAATAGATGGATTTTCTTCCTCTATTGAACTGAAGGTATGGTTCTACAGGTTATAAGGAAAATTTTTACAGATTACTATTGAACTGAAGGTATTCACACCATTCCTTTCTTGCATCTCTTGTTGCTTTGTCTTTACTTGATTCTCAAATAAATACCAATACCACAGCTACTTCCTAGTGTCTTAGTGCTTGCAGTTATAGGCTTTTGAAGAAAATTAGGTGTAGCCTGCCATGGTGAACTACTGCCTTGACAACTCTTCTAAAGAATTATTGCGGGACGACAACCAGCTACGCCCAAAAGGATAAATGGTGAGACTGTACTCAACTCTGGCACTTTCATTGTGTGATTCAATTGTGCCCCTAATGCTCAAACGTGGTGTGGCGAATTTTAATTCTTTTATAGTTCAGTGTGCCATGCTGGAACAAAATTGTGAGATAAGTTCTTGGATTAATTCTAAAACTAGAGACAAAGTATAGTGTATAGTACCATGCCGAGGCTGTTATTGCATTTCCATGACGCGTGTATATGCCTTCCACATAGTGCTTTTGATTTTGTAGGTAACACCCATTAGGGTGCTGTTAGCTTCCATGATAATAGAAAGAATATCTTTTGAACAATGACATATGAGAATATATAGTCATGATTATCACTCTTTTGTATCTTTTTACCCTCATTTGAAATCAGCCATTGGCATATGTTAAGATGACTACTCAGTCTTTTATGATATTTTTATTCCGTTTTTATTGAGCTGAGGCATTTGGCATATGGAGTGATATGGAACATTACATATATATGGTCCTTTTTGGCATTCTTAGTGAACTAAGTCACTTTGATAAATGCAATGATGGCCTACTTCACCCTGCCAACAATCCAATCCTCTTTCATGCACTCAAACCTGCATCACTCAAAAATGCTATTTTGGGGCATAGCTATATACTACTATATACTACTATATGATGTTTAGCTTTGGTTTGTTTTTTAGAAGGCTTAGATATGCTAATTCATTCGTCATACAAATTTGATTCCTACATAATATTTCACACTTCAGATCTCTTCCAGATTTTAGTGCACTGTTCACGTTGAAACTGTTATTTTCCCCTGATGCTCAGTGCAACTGATGTCTTTTTTTCTTCAGTACTGACTGTGATGAAAATAAGCTCTCATGTAACTTGGGAATATATACTGATGATCTTCGCAGGTTTGAGGCTGCTATGTTGGGAGGTAAGTAGCAATGCTCGTTCTCTATCACTGCCATCCTTCTTATCGGATGTCCTACATCATGATCTATTGACACCTTCCAAATTTCAAATACTTGAATGCTTCTTTATGATCCTAACGAATCAGGGTTATCACTCTAAGACTGCCATACATGTAAATACAGCTTTCACCCAATGTTTCCAAATATTTAAAAAAAACTTTTTTAGTTGTTGCTTCAGGCCATGTAGTCATCAGATAGTTTCAGGATATGTCTCCGATGTATACAGACTGGATTAGGATTCTCTTTCATGCACACCTTCAGCCATTTTAATTCTTATGGCAGGCCATTTACTCATCTGATATTTTATATTTAACCTACATTTATGATCTGAATTTAAATATTTTTCATGTATGAACTGAGCTAGAGCACTGTTCTTATGGTAGGCCATTTACATGTATGGACTGACCTAACACAACATAACCGAACATTTTCTTAATAACCAGATATTTGTCAAGATGTAACTAATGCATAATAATTAATGGAAATATGTTCACTACTCTTTGCAACCCTGATTTCCCCCCTTTTTTGATCATAAACTTTGTAATCCCTAATGTTTTGCTAACTTATTCTAACTATCTGTGCTGTGAAGAAAAAGGTCAGCCCCTGTGTCTATAGATTCAATATGTTGTCTTCTACATCTTTTCCTGCTATCATAAATGATGAGGACGGTAGGATCGGCCAAGCTGCATGATAAGCTTATACAATGCACTCTTACATATTTGGGTTCGTATGTTTGCAAATGAACCAATTCTGTCCTATGGGCCTATAATGGTCCATTTGTTCCACAAACACTCTAGCTAATTGCATCATTCCCTTTTATACTGCTAAGACTTGAGCAGCCAATGTACAATAAGCTACTTTCCTTGGCCTTTTACCACTAAGCAGTTGTTATAGACAGATTTACTTCTTGCAACCATATATATTCATCGATTACTCCACGATTTAAAAAGGAAATTACGTCCATAGGTGCTATTTTGTAATAGTTATAAGTATAGGCACATGCCTTCATTTTTTTCCTACTATGTATTATCTCGGATTTCAATGGAATGATCGTGTATTCTCACCAAGACTTGAGTAGATGCATGCTATGTTTATTTGTGCAATACCTCTCTATTATTTCCTATTAATGTAGCATTGCTTCTGTATTTCCCATATGATCATTACTGAAATTATTTTTAGATGCTTCCAAGGATACCATCTGATCTTCTAATCCTGTGGTTGGAGGACAAGATCATCGTGGTTGTTAGTCACGGCCTGAAGCCGCTTGCTGGTTATTCTCTACAGTTCATCACAGTGACTTCGTCCCATCTGGTAATTGTGATATGCACAGCTTGTCATACAACCTCTATTTTTTTATACATAGAAATGAGTTATTACGCTGTTTACAGCATCAGTAGAATAATTAGGTTTAACTATTTTTGGAGTTCCGTTGAGGTAGTCCGTATAGAATGACAATGCACAAAGTTTCCTTAGAAAATGAAGGTTCATAATTTTGGAGTGAAGCTACATAAAATTCTAATTTTTATTTATACATGAATGCTATATACATCAACTATCCAGGAGAATATAATAGACGACACTGGTGAACTGGTTTCTTGAACCACCATAGTGGTTGGTGGCTTTTATTCATGCACATTGCATTACGATTCTTTACAATATGACCTTTGTTTGGATTCAGCTCCATGTGTTGTTCGCGTCCAGCTACCAAGCATGTGAATTTCATGAAATGGCCGCGATGGCCTTTCCTATTTTTCAGGTTTGTTTAAGCTCCAGGATGAATGCTAGGCATCTCCTCTTATTTCTTTTCCTTTCCTTTCTCCTCACTGTTCCAGCAGCTATGGATATTGGTTCATTGATTTACATTGTTGTTATCCTTCTCAGCAGAAAAATTGCATTGTTTGCTGCACCATTTTTCCAACTAACCCTTTGTTCCTTCCCACACATTTATCCAGCAATAAGAATTAATATGTGATCTACGTGCAACTACAGGTTGGAAACAGAATCACCAACCGTGAAACCAATCCGATGGACTTGGGCAGACAAACCAAACACTTACCAAGGTCTAACCACAGCACCAACCAACTCAGCAGAATCATCCCACAGATGCAGCTGAACTCAATACCTTCCACGACTTCGCCCATCCAGGTAATACCGTTCTCAATACTAACGAGACCTAGGGATGAAGACATAGGAGATTTCCTGTTATTCTCCTCAAAAGTACACAAGCAATCTAAGATTTAGTTAGGTCACAGATTCCTGATGGGATGTTTTATGAAGGGTGGGTGGATAATGTTCTGTCTAGTCCCAAGAAAAGGGAAACGGTTCATTTAATGTGTGCCTTGTTTACGATTCTAAACATTAAAACATATATGAATCACTGCTAGATAATTCTAGATTTCTAGTAGGAATTAGGAAATGATAAACTTTTAATTCCATTTGTTATGTTACGGCTTCCTATATTTCACATGTTTGCTAGGTGCAGCTTAAGTGTGATAGAAATAGACCATGTCATGAGGCCTGTACAAATGAGTCTCCATACCCTTTGCATACTTCCTTACTTTATTGTTCAAATGTGCAGGCTCATCTTGTTATTGAATTCACAGACACCTGCATCATCAATTAATCCTGATGAAACACCCCTAAAAGGATCTTGCCACTGGGTAAGTGACACTACTGTGTCATAATTAGTCAACCAAGCATGCCAAAATTTGTATTTTAAAATTGTTTACCTACGAATTTTTGTTCAGTCTGGCAGGGACTGTTCGCTTGAACTACTTTTCAACCGAGTCAGTCTATTTCAGTTTATTCTCCCTCACAGAACACTATTAAATCAGCCGACTATTCTCCCTCACAGAACACTATTAAATCAGCCGAAACCAACCAGCTTTAATACCAACCGAACATGCCCCCAACAACAGCGAGCCACGCTCATAGGCAGCTGTTCAGTGACAGCGACGATGCTGCCAATGTGAGCTCATGCACATTTTTTCGATTACAACTCCTAAAATTATACCCACCAAAATAACTGTACTAATATTCTCATGCCTTTTTGCATCATCAAGTCTGCTAAATCGCTTCGCATCTCTTTTCTAGGAAACGGTGCGAGATGAGAATTTGGAAACTACAACAGCTACACAGGATGGCAAAGACAGTCCACCTGCAGCATCGCCACAGCGCAAACCCAACAGGTTCGACTGAAGACTGCGGCGCGCGAGGGCGCGCCCTTTCCACTAATGTAATATATCCATCCTGTCTGCCTTGACAAACCTCAGCATATACACTTACCGGCGCGAAGGCGCGCGAACTTCACTAGTAACTTCAATTCGTGGCCGAGATGGAGCGCTAAGCCTCTAGCTATCAAATCCGGGACATTGATCATGACGACGTGATGATCGCGAGTAGGGCTTCCTAGGTTCACTGCCTCACTGGTTTTTGTAAACTCTGCACTTTTTTTTCTTTTTTTTTTCTGATCTGATGTACTAGCAATCAGACTCATAATAAAATGGTTCTCTTTCGTCTAGCAGTGCTCTTTATGCTCTGTTATTGGGCTGCACAATCATGAACCGTAGTTACAAAAGGGAGCGCATCATTCAGATGCCTTGAAAGCAAAGTAATCTGTTCATTGCACCGGTACTCCGAAGAGATGGCCTTTCTATGGCCCGGCCATTCTCTCGGTCACACACTGCCTCTGCTCTTTGCAGTCTGCCGGACTCAACCTTGTCGTTTTAGTGTTCTATTACTGCATAATATTAGCCTTGTCTGCTGTCATCGGTAAATGGATTGCATTGCAGTTGCAGTAGCTCATTGCCCTCGTACTCGTAGCCATAGGTATCCGGTAATCCGTATCGACTATCGTTGTCACCTCGCTACCTGACACCTACATGCCGATCTCTCGTACACACACAATCAGAGGCTGCGAGGCCGTAGTACGCCCCCGCTCAGCTTTCCCTGCACATGAGCGGCGCAGAAAGCGCAAGCTCCCCGGCCCGGCCGTTGCCAACAAACTCCATCGTGGGCCGCGGGGGGGGGGGGGGAGAATCTGATCAGAGAAAAGTACTCGAGTGCGGACAGTGTCACCCACCCACGGACCCACCTCCATTTCGCTTCCACCACCTGTGCCCGTGTGCATGCGTGCGCACCATTTCTCCAGACCAGACCCCCTGATCGTTCACCCCCGCACGAACGCGCCAGCACCACCACCCAACCATCCTTCCTTCCCCGCGCTGTCTCCTCCCGGTCCCGGCAAGTCCACACGGCCGACGTCGTCTCCAGCTCCACCATGCCTCCACACGACGACGACGACGGCGCCCGCGTCCCGCCGCCCCGGCCCAGCCGGGGCCACCAGCCGTCCTTCTCCGCCGCGCTCCTCGACGCCATCTACCACTCCCTCGAGGCCGACGCCGAGGCGCGCTCGTCCACGGAGGCGCGCCGGACCCGGACGCCGGGGTCGTCGTCGTTGTCCCCGGCGCGGCGGACGCCGCTTCCGAGCCGACGTCGCCCGACGCCCGAGCAGTCGCCGTCCCGTTCCTCGGTCCGGTCACCGCGGCTGCAGAGGACGCCGCGGCCGTGCCGCGTCCGCCCGGACCCGCAGGCCTACTCGAACGGCTCCCTCCTCCTGCCGCCTCCGCTCCCTCCGCCACACCCACACGAGCCGTCGACCGGGGACCGCCGCGTTGCGGACGCGGAGAAGACGAGGAGCAGGAGGAAGAGCAAGAGGACGACAGCAAAGGCGGCGCCGTTCGCGTGCCTCCTGAACGCTCTGCTCTGCAACAGGAGGCCGGCCAGGTCGGTCGACCACACGCCGCGCGCAACGGTAACGGCCGCGCCGGCGCCAGAGCCGGCGTCGTCGAGGTCGATCCTCTTGTCGCGCGCTTCCCTGAGGGAGTCCGCGGCGACGGGAGGGATCCTGACCCCGGCGAGGCGGGCGGTGCGGTTCTCGCCCGTGGCGACGGTGGTGGGCGACGAGCGAGGGCACGGCCCTGCTGGAGCGGTCGGGACGGCGATGACGGGGCTGCGGGACGCGGGGGCGGAGATGGCGCGGGCGAAGGAGTCCGCGGCGGAGGCGGAGAGGAGGGTGGAGGAGCTGTTGCGCGCGCTCGGCGTGGCGGACGAGCGGGAGAGGGCCAAGGAGAGCAGCGAGTCCAGCTCCGACCTGTTCGAGCTCGAGAGCCTGCCGGCGTTTGAAGACAGAGACACCGAGATGCCGCGTTCCAGAACCGCCGCCGGCGACGGCGCCAGGCTGCTGGCACGGCCGCGGCCCCGCGTAGCTGTGTAACGATGATCATGAACAACTACCTGTGTCGGTGGTTTTTATTGTATGATGATCAAAGAGACAAGTTATGCCCCTTTTACTTTTGGGCCTTTGTGACGGTTTTAGCTCTCATAGAAATATGGTGCCGCAGACTTTGCAATGTTTGCATGCATTCTCGGTTCTCGGCCGTTTCATCTCTGCCTGCAAGTTGAGCTAGGCGCTTCGCGCTTGCACTTTACTATGTCGCTTTTTGGGTCGAAACGAGAAAACGTCCTAAACATATATACCCAGCAGTTTTCATTTTTTTTTAAAAAAATGTATGTCCTTAGTGCATTTATAGCGTGCTTTCATCAACAATAGTTGATATGCAAAGTAATCCTAGAAAAAAGATGTATAAAAACAATTCACCCTCTTGACGGTGGTTTGGAGGCGGCGCAGTGTGCGGCTTCTTTGAGTTTTCGGTTTTGTTTGGCTCGTGTCGATGTCCCAATCTAACTGTCCAGAGTTATTTTTCTCTTGAGTTTGAGATCGGCGAGTGTTGATGTCCCAATCTAACCGGCCGAGTTGTTGTTTTTCCTGTTTTTTTTTTGTGTTGTTTGTTGTTGCCCGGTCTAGGTTTATCTTCTTTTTAATATAATCGGCAGCCCTCCTGTCTGATTTGTTAAAAAAAAAACAATTCACCCTCATGATTTTTTTGGGATTTTTGTAGATTGAGTTTGCATATCAAAATATGCAAGTTCATACATCATTTTATTTTATTTTTAAAACTTATACAATATATTTTTCAATTACGACAATGAAGAGGTGGTTTGCGCTAAATATGTTCCCTACTAGTGTTGTGGGGATATGGTTCTATTTGAGAGCGCACCTCCTTAACAACCAAGAGCAGCACTAGCGCCCAGATGTCCGGACGCCTGCGGCTCCTCCGCCCTGCCCACTCGGATTCGCGTGCCTCCCGCACTAGCTCTGTTTCCCGTGCTTGCGTCCGAACCGCCCATTTTAGATCCGCTGTCCACGCTGCTCGAATGACTCGCCCCGCCTCTTCCACACTGGCGCGATGCCCGTCTCTTCTAGGCTGCCTGGAAGACTCGCCCTCGCCTCTTCCACAACAGCACCGCACGGCCTACGCCTCCTCCACGTGTTGGTGGCCGTAGCTTGGCCCTGCCCGCCCTCATGGACACCAACGCCGACGGTCTGCACTTGCAACATGAAATACTCAAATGCAATATACATTTAAAACAATGAAACGTTTGGGACATACGTTTGCAACATGGGTGTGAAATATATGTAACATCTAGATAAAACAATTATAACATAAAAAACACTTACTGCAACATAAGACTGAACAACTGAAATATTTAGAACATACTATTGCAATATATGTGTGAAAACATATGCAACATCCAGATAAAAATGATTGCAATATACGTTTGGGAACAGATGAAACATCTTGAACAACGCTTGTAACATGCTTCTAAAACACTTGCAACATATGCAATATGTGCAATATCCCCCGATCTACTTTTGCAACAACCATGAGAAACAACTGCAACATACCTTTGAAATAATTGAAACACCTGAAACATACATTTGCAACATAGGGAGGGAAAACCTAGGCCGGTCGATTCCAGCCATCGAGGTTGGAGCCGGCGACGACCGGCGTGGCGCATGAGCGCCACCGCCACCAGCGCCACCGGTACCGGGCTTGGCTTGGTGGCGATGGTGGGGGATGGGAACGAGGAGCGCCATGGCTGTTGGGGTGGGGGAGCTTGGTTGCCGGGATGAGAGAGGGCGCCTCCGGGCGTGGGGAGGGCAGCGTGCGCGGGGTGGAGGAGAGCCGCCCACTCCCCTACAACACCGCCGCGCCACCTCCATGGATCTTCGCCATGGACAAGCTCATTACCAGAGAGGACGCTCCCACCATGAAGGTGTACACGAATGAGGAAGAGTGAGGGACCCCATCAGAGGATCCATGCTGCGCCATGCCGGGCTCAAGCGCTGCCATCTTGAAGGCTAGTGCGCCATGGGAGCATAAGAGAGAGAGAGAGGAGGAGGAGGAGGGAAAGGGAGAGGTCAATTAGTGTCTGTTTTGGTGAATACTAGTGGGAACTAGAAAGATGCTGATGTGTGGTGAAAAACGTGGATAAGAATGAGTGTATAGGGAGGAGAGAGAGCGATGTTGAAAGAGCGTCAGGCATGAGTCCGATATTTTTACAAGCGCCCGGACGCTCGTATAATAGCATTATCGAACAACCAATGGTTAACGACGGTTTAGTGGAGTGGTTTTCTAGCCTTATGTCTTTAGGCTTACAAACTAAGTGTATGAGACTATCTTTTTAAACATTTGAGTCCTTGTAGGGGTATGACCCCTGGTACCCACAGGACAAGATATGGGTCGCACTATCAGAGGTGGTCTAGCCCATAAGATCAAGGCGTGCGGCATATGACACTGGCCGGCGTGCACCGTAAGGCTACAAGAAGATGTGATTTATTAGAAATTATATAATACCAAATAGGATACTTTTCTTATAGCCCTACCCCTCTAGAGCATATAAGGAGGGGCAGGGGTTCCCTAGTCGATATCCCCATATGAATCCTAGGCTTAGTCTAAGGCATCTGATCATATGCAGTACAACCTACCAAAAGACACAGGACGTAGGGTATTACGCCAAGTCGGCGCCGTGAACCTACCTAATCATTGTCTCTTGCGTTCTGTATCACCGTCTGGTTCCTTCACGCGCACCTCCACCGATTCATCTACTACCGTGGGCATACCCCTCGGTAGACTGCCGACCATATTTCGTCGATAGTGATGCGCCAGGTAGGGGGTGTACGTGAATCCATGGCGAACTAGATGGGAAATTTTCTATCTCGTCGTGGGGAATCGGCTCTTCACGACGGCGACCATGAACAAGCTGTAACGCCCTAGTGTTACGATCTCGTTTAGCACCGCGATTTAGGCCTAAGTTGAATTTTTGCAACGGGTTTTTAATTTAAAATGTACTTGATGCGATAAACGAATCCCATGTGACTTAGTTTTGTGGACTCAAATAAACGTCCAAGTTAAATTACTCAGTGCGTAAAGATATTTAGGAATATCGAACGACGATTCTAGCGAACGGCTTGTTCTGTTGGATTGAGCATAAAAATAATTTTTATAAACCAAATAAAATATAGCTTGTAATTCATACTTGGATAAAAGTTTAAAGTACAAGTGTAGTAGATAAAAATGCTATTTTTGGTGTTTGAATCATAGCAAAATTTCCTAAATCTTAGTTTCGTGTTTTGGTACGATTTGTTGCGTCAAAGTGTGTACTTGAGCCTTCGTCGCATTAGTAAGTTGTTTTCGGTTTGCTTTTAAATGTGTGCGTGCCGTCGTTCCAGCCAGCCGGCTGCTGCCATTGTCCTTCACTCTTCCTCACCTTCGCTAGCATCTTGTCTGAATTTTAATGGAAGTACTTGGCTCTGTCGTGTCCACACTCCCGCTATGCCCCACCGTCCCACTACCGGTTCCGTCGCTTCACTCTGTAGCACATTGTGTGCCTATGCTGCCTTTGCCTGCCTTGCGTGCCTCTGTGGCTTGTCTTGCCTGCCTCTGCTGGCTGTCGTGGTTGAGTTATGGACTAGCAAGCGAACTGATCGACGGGATGTCTCCATGTCGCTGCTGTCTGCCTCTGTGCCGAGGTCGAGCTGCTGCTGTTGTCGTGTACTCTTCATTTCTTTTTTCTACAGCCGAGGAGCCCAGCTCAGCTCGCCTTCCCCGCTCACTCTCTCAGTCACTCTCTCTATGTCGGTTTCTTCCCCATCACACGCGAGCGCATCCCACGGTCCCGCAGCGCCGCTCCTCCCTGTTCCTCCGCGTAGCACCGACATCCCTCCTCCTCTTCTTCCCTGCGTCGCGCGCCGCTCCATCTCCATTGCCCGATGGCCGAGCCACGCTGCGCCCTAGCGCCACTGCCATAGCTCCCCGCTGTGGCCATGCGCCTCATGCTCGCGTCGCCTTGGCCTTCCCCCGCGCGCGAAGCTCCTCGGCCTGCTCACCGGAGCTGCGCGTAGCTCCACCTACCAAGCCCGCGTGTGACTTCCTTCCCCGCTCCTCGCCACTACAGAGCGTCCAGACAGACCGCGACCAGCTACTGTCTCGCAGCGCGCTACTCAACCACTCTCTGTTTAACCTCCGTCCGTCATGCCCACCGCAACCGCAGTCTTTGGCGCTCCCTCCTCGGTTCTTGCCCGCCGCCCCGCAGCACCCCATAGCCGCGCTGGATCCTAGCCCTGCTCTTCCTTGCCTCCAGCCACTCCACGCTCTGGACCACAGCGCCATGGCCGCGCCTAACTCCTGGTTCCCTGCTGCCTCGCGCATGCCCCAACCCCGCATGGACCTGCTGCTCCTCGACGCCCGAGCCACAGCACCCCGAGTGCCGGCGCCCCTACCGCTTCCCTTCCTATGCCCGCAGCAGTCGCGGTGCACCGCTGTGGCTCGTCCATCGCGTGTGCGAGCGAGCACGCATGGGCCCCCATGGTCGTGTTGCACCGTTGCCTTGGCACTGCCCTTCCCAAGTCCCGCACCGCGTCCCCGTCGTGACGCGCCACCACGCCGCTTTCCCTGCGCTGCTCCTCCCATGGCCATCCTCAGGCCAGGGAAGCTGCCCCCTTCCCCGCTCCAATGCCACTGCTTCCTACGGTCTCGCGTGAGCACCGTGCTGGCGTGCCGCCATCGCCTGCTGTCGTGGTCGTGCAGTCTCTCGTGCCGCTCGCCAGTAGGTTTTCCTCCGTCGCCGTGTCCTTCTTGGCCAGGATTGACCATCGGCCGGACCTCCTATGCTCCTCGGTATGTAGAAGATGAGGTGAGAACGGTATGGATCCAAGTAGAAACTTTGTACAGGGTCCTTACTGTGAAATACGTGACCTAGGTGAATAGTGCGTATGCCCTACGGATTGATTTAAGAAACGTGCAGGGACCGCAACGCAAAAGTACTGCTGTTGCATCGCGTTGGGCTACCTCGCCGTCTGGGCCAGCATGCTGCCGCATTGCTGGGCCAGATTGGCCGCCGCGCCTGGGCCGCTGCGCCGCGCGCGCGCATCGCCCTCTGGGCCTTGGCCATGTGGGCTGCAGCCAGCCGTGGGCCGCTACCCGCGTGCGCGCCGGTGGGTCGCTTGCCTGGCCGACTGGGCTACGGGTGTCTGGACCTCTTGGCCTATCTTTTTCTAGTTTTTGTTTAAAATGGCTGAACCTTGCAAAATCAATATAAAATTTTGTAGGTGTCCAAAAATGATGAAACCAGTTTTGTTGAGTTTCTAAAATCATGATCTACCTAACAGTGTATTTTGTTCGCATTGGTTCGGTATGTCTTTAGGGTTGCTCTAATTATTTTAAAATGCTTAATATTGTTAAAAGAAGAACTTGTAGGAATTTTCGTGGTAAATTGGTAATAGTGTTGGATCTAAAATTTCTACTGTAGGTTCCTAGCAATATTAGGTACTCATGGTAATTGTTGTAGCTCTAGGATAATTAATTTGCTAGATAGATAATGATGTCCTATTTTGAATAAATATTAAATTGATAGAACGGAATAAAGAAACAACTTGGGTTGTATAACTAAAACTTTAGTTGGGAAGTAACACCTGATTCGACAACATAGATAGGTAGCCTAAGTATGGACATCGTTAGAATGAGCTCGTTAGCTTGTGAGGCGTGGTCGGGTTTCTAAGCATTTCGACTGTCGTTGATTATTTATATCTATGCATTTGCATCAATGCATATCATATAGGCACGATGATGGATCAACGGATCAATTGAAGGATGATTGGGAATCCAAAGATGGTGTAATGGTATTCTCTGCAGGAGATGATGCAATGGGCTTTCTATTCAAATGATGGTGGATGATCTGAAGATGCAAATACTAACTTTTGTTTATATCTTACCCAGGCAAGCCCCGGTGCATAACTCCTACTTTTTTGCACTTTAAATTATATTTGTGCATTAAGTTTTAAGGAGTTGAATGAAACTCACTTGCATATATATATATATATATATATATATATATATATATATATATATATATATATATATATATATATATATATATATATATATATATATATATATATATCCTATGAGTCCTACTAGTATGTCAGGATCGTGTAGATTGCTATGCTACAGGACTCCGATAGAAGTCGAGTGATTGTCTGTCACTCGCGAGAGATAGGAAATATATTACTGTATTATTATCACTTGGAAAATATAAATGGTGGAAAGGAAAAATGGTGACCGGGCAGGGATATGGTTTGGGTATTGGTGGGTGTAAGAGGTTGTGTCGCCATGGACACGGGGCATGCCTTGGTTACACTGCTTTCCCTGTTTGTGTCGATTAAGGACCGGTCGTTGCATAAGGCTCTAGGTAAGTCACAGACTTATTATCCCGAGCACATACTTGGGTATGGACGCTTGGAAGACTTGTTGCTCTCTTGTTGTGAATCCGGCTCTTTTCGGACCGACTGTCTTGGTGGTTTTTGGGTTAGGAGGTCCTTGCACCGCGCTGAGTCCGGGACTCAGGGGCGGGGGCTTGGAGTCCCAGTTTGGATGGGGACCTGAACACCCAGGACAGGAGGGTGATGGGTTGGTCCCGCTTGTGCCTTGGGTATAAGCGGGGCGTGTGTTTTCGGGATACCTAGCTGGGGCATTGATTCATGAATCGCCGGCGTTTCGGTACGGCTTGTCTATGGTTTAGCATCGTAGTAAGAACTGAAAGATGAAAGATGGAAGATGGAAAAAGGAAATCTGATTGCTTACCACCCGCTAGAGAGTAGCATAGGTGCTTACATAGAATGGTTAGTTAATGAACCAGTGCGGCTATTAATAAAAATCGAATATAAGGACACACGCTTAATAATGCTTCCTGCAAATGCAATAAACCCACAAGCCAGATAGCCTTGCATATCCTTGGAGTCTTTTCTTTCCTCCTGTCGGATAAGTCTTACTGATTATAATTAAGTACTCAGGGTTTTATTCCCCCTGTTGTAGGTGATAGGTGGATGCTAAAGCTGACTCTTGTGTGTGAATTCCTCCTAGTGGGCTCAGAGAGGATTTTCTTTACGCTACGATCATAGTTTTTATTTATAACTCTCACTAAATGTCTTTATAAATGAAAGTTTATAATCGGTTGTCCTAGTTTACATATCAATGCTTCATCATGCCATAAATAGATGTTTAATTTCGTTGTAATTCTGATCACATGTTTATATTCCGCTATTAATTAAATTGTTCATAACTCTGATAATATGATTACATTCCGCTGTCATAATAATAAATAATGTACTCTGATATTGTATTAAAAGTGATGTAAGAAATGGTTAAGACTGATGTAAGCTTTATTCTCTCATTTGTGATCCCGATGGCAAAAATGTGGATTTTTGAGTTTTCCCCTGGGGTGTGCCCAACGGAACCGAGTAATTTAGTGTTCTCCCCTGAGTGCTTAGTGTCTAATTGAAGACAAGCACTCCTAGGAGGCATTAGATTAGTCGGTTCTACCACACAAGCTTCGGCGGGACTCGGTGTTTCATCGCCGACGGCAACGGATAGATCATGGATTCAAGTCCTCTCCAATGATGGAGGGCGTGATTCCGCGGCCTATGAAATCCTATGTGATAGCTAGCTAGAGTCACGCAAGGTCTACGGGGGGCACGACTCTCTCAGATCCGTACCAGCGTCGCTCCCATGGATCCATCCCATGGCTACATTAACATGACCACGCCTCATGTATGGCAAGCCTCAAAGCTCGAAGATCCTAATCAAGGTGGCTAACAGCCTAGAGCGACAACGACCATGTCTATAGCACCATGCAACAATCTGACAGTTGACGACACCTGCGTTCATGGATCCAAAATCTAAGTCATACTTTTATTTTAGTTAAACATGGTCTATGGGTTATGTATATCCTCGTGCATCCCTAGTTCTCTGCTTGTCTGCATGATGATTGTTATTGGCAGGAAGCCACGACAGCCCTTGCCGATGTCTCATCAGGACTCACGTCGTCGACTGGTCGTACCTCATCGACGATGGGGACCTCACCGTCCACTCGCTCAAGTTTCTTCGTCAACCGGATTGATAGTGCAAATTAATGGGGCATACATACAGAATGATCCCCCGTTTGGCCAATCCACAGAGCCATGCAAGCAAGGAAATTATGCGTGGTCTACATCACCACGACATGAAGATGATGCAAGCAAGCTAGCCACAAATGATCATAGATGATCTACATCCTCGTGACATGGGATCCAACTCGAACATGAAGCGAGCCGCTAAGCGAGCCACGTCGAGCCACCAGCGAGCCGCCCAAGTCCTATGTCACTGATCTCCCCGAATCTGATCTACCTAAGGCCGACCAATAATATAAGGACGACGTCGCCTGGACTACTTGCTCCGACCGCCTGCCACGTCTCAATGATGACTGCCGCGAAGAACAGCGCTATAACGACTACGACCGCCGCCATGATGACAGGCTGGAAAGTTCGAGAGCCGAGCAATTTCGTCGACGTCGACCAGACGTTCTGTCTAAAGCTAAGTCACGCTTTAATATTTTTTCTAAATATTCCCCAACCTTCATATATCTCCATGATGTTTCTCCGAGCTGTTTTCTCTATGTTTGTTCTCCAAATAATTTTCTTTCATATATACCATCTTAAAGATAACATATAGCTAAGCCTAAGGCAAATTTCCAAACAGTCATGTTGATGTTCGGATGTTCCTAGAGATGGCCCTGCCTTTGGCTTCTCTCTACACGTGCATGAGCGCCTGTCCTCTGCGTTAGGGGTGGTCGGCAGCGGCTCCTTAGCAACGCCCTGCTCTTCCTACACGCACATAGGATCCACGCTCCGTGTTATGGTTAACAGGCTAGCTAGGGCTGGAGACTTAGTTACACGCTAACTGGTCGGATGATTTATATTAAATATAAACACATCTTTAGAATAACACTAAGTGTTCACACCAACTAATCGCTGAGTTGCATACTCTATTTCATCACCATTGCTGATTCTTCTCCAGAGTTCATATATTTTATTTTTACATCATGTACTACCCATTCTATATATTTGTTTCGCAGGGGCACGGTTCGGTCAACGAGCTTACGCTCAGGGACTGGACAAGATGATCATCGTCTGGGTGGTCACTCCTGCTCGGCGTTCACTTTGTCGTCGACCAGTTGGTTGGACTGCTCATCGCATGGGCTTCATCGCCAGCTATGCTAGGGCTCGTCAGCTACGCTGGGGACTCCTCGGTGTTCGGATTCTTTGTGCAAGCGTCGTCAGCTAAGTTGGGGCTCCTTTTTTTGGTCAGATCTTGCTACGTCTCATCGGTGTGCTATCAAGTTGCTCCATGCTGTTCGGGGTAGGGTTGCTGATCTTGGGCAGCATGTTCGGGGTCTTGTGAAGTACATGGCAGATGACGTTGGCAAGCTTTCATTAAAAATTCTTTGACCCTGCTACAAGATATCTTAAAATCTTCCAGCAAGCTCGGGGACTACGTGTGTACACGTCATCTTGCGATGACTGTATTTATTTCTACACTGGTTTCCAGCGACATTGTGGATTGGGTCAGCACCTGAAGACTACTACTTTGGACCCTAGCACCATGTGACTACTTCACCTACTGTCAGGCTCGGGGACTAAGTGGGCACACTTCACCTCATGGTGAATGTGCTTATTTTTCGACTCAATCTTCTACAAAGTGACTAAGTTACTCCGCGCTGACTAAGTCAAGGACGCTAAGCGTCTAATTTCGACGTCCGGAACCTAAGTGGGTACACTTCATCTAAGATGGAGACTTCAAAATTTTTTATCATGAGCCCCTTACATCCTTCTAGCAAACCTCAGCTTCGAGTAAGTCTGGGCTTGCTCACAGTTGAACTGTTCGGACGTCGTTCCCACTGCTCGGATGTCAGTTCAACTATTTGAACGTCTGTTCAACTGCTCGGATACTCGCTTCAACAGCTCGGCTTCTAGTTAAACTGATCGAACACCTGTTCTTGATGATCAGTAGCAAGTTGGACAGCTCGGACAAGCTCAAGACAGTGTTGCTAAGTGAATACAAGACGCTCGGGGACTAGCTGTAGGGGTATGACCCCCGGTACCCACAAGACAAGACATGAGCCGCATCATCAGAGGTGGCCCAGCCCATAAGATCAAGGCGTGCGGCGCACGACACTGGTCGGCGTGCACCGTATGGCTACAAGAAGATGTGCTTTATTAGATATTGTATAATACCAAATATGATATTTTTCTTGTAACCCTACCCCTCCAGAGCATATAAAGAAGGGCAGGGGTCCCCTAGTCGACATCTCCATACGAATCCTAGGCTTAGCCAAAGGCATCTGATCATATGTAATACAATCCACCGAAAGACACAGGACGTAGGGTATTACGCTAAGTCGGCGGTCTGAACCTACCTAATCGTTGTCTCTTGCGTTCTGTGTCACCGTCCGGTTCCTTTATGTGCACCTCCACCGATTCATCTACTACCGTGGACATACCTCTCGGTAGACTGCCGACCATATTTCGTCAACAGTCCTATAATAGTTTTGGGCTGATCCCTCACTTGTGGGAATGAAGCCGGATGTTATTCAATTATCTAAAAAAAGTTAATAATGATATTATTATTCTAGAAAATGTTATAAAACTTAGACAGTGACAATGACATGGATTGATCCAGAAGAAGCTTAATGAACACTTGAAATAGTCGAAGCTAAATTGAGTAGAGGTGAGGATAGGAAAGAATTAGTGTGAAGCTAGCTCTAAGACGCGCGGCTCTCAATTGGCCGGCATTTGACTAACAAATGGGCGCAACATTTCCCAATTGCAAAGTGTTTCATTCTAGAGCACAGCCCAGCCCAGCCCAGATAGGGTAGGCCGCGCACTGAACCGATTTCGGCAACTAGCAGGCCATGTGCCGTATCTTGTGGGGTGGCCCAACTGTTCCCAGGAACCCAGAGGCCCTGGTCCGGCTCTGCCTGCGGTCCGCGTCGCCCGCGGCCCGCGGCCCATGCTGCGAAACTGAAGCATGGCGTTCCCGTTCCACTCTGTGAATCTGACGTGAAGCTAATGGTTTCCCTGTTACATGTATCTGTATGACTGTCTTCCATTGCCGCTCTTCGGTGTAGGCTTGAGTCTGCGTCTTTCGGCAGGCAGCATACGCTGTTATACGTATGTTCGTTTGGCTTATAAGCCGTACTTTTCAGTCAATGAATATTATTTTTCTCCCATAATAAATTAATCAACAGTACTTTCAGCCATGACTTATCAGTCAAACGAACGGGGCAATAGTTTTTGTGTAGGCCCATCGTCCATCCATCTGCTTTCTGCGTGTCTGTTCAGACCTCGGCTAACTTTCTCATAATGCTGAAAGGGTCAAAGGATCCCATATTCCCGTTGGCATCACTTCCTCTTTTTTTCTCATACAACTAGAAAGAAAGAAAATAACCCACCGTTTCGTGCGACAATCGTCGCTGCCTCGGCCCGCCCCTCCCTTGCGATACCGCGCCAGACGAAAACCAGCTGCGACCACCCCCACCCGCGATCAGCGGGCCATGATAAAGGAAGGAATCGCGGTGACAAAGGAAGGAATTGCGAAGGCATCGCTGGGCAACGAGGAATCACCGTCGCCTTGATCTCCCCATCTGCTACCGCCAAATAGTTCAGGACCTGCCGTGAAGGCTGTCCACAGGGAGTTCGTCGAGGACCGCCGCCGGGAAACGTCGCGTCGCCGCCTACGGAAGGCTGCTGCTGCCGTCCTGTCTCCAAGTTCCAGACGGGACTGATGTCATCGATTCAGCAGGAACGGGAGTTGCTCGACGGCTGGGCGGGGTCGCGCGGCTGCGACGCTGGCCCATCAGCGGCGGAGCCAGTTCGCGAGGCCGCGACGCCTTCGCATCGGGTCGGAGCGGGTCGCGTGATTGAGCCCCATCTGTGCCTCTCCCATTCTCCTAATTTTTCTCTCAAACAGATCAGAGCTCCCCCAAGCAGGCCATGGGAGACGATGCTCTGAGTAGATCCTCGCCGGCAGCAGTATGTAAGGGTGGGGCTCACCCTCCCGAACTCTCGATGGCCAGTCCCATGGCGGCGGTAGGGACAAAGTGGATCTTGGTTGCAGATCCGGGTACGCGAGGATGACCGATTCTATTTTGTGTTTTATATTTATTTCGGATCCCAATTTTTTGATGGTTTATTACTGCCGATCTGGATTTTTTACGACGGGGGCAACATTTGAGTTCCGTAAGCTGCTCGTGGAGAAATCATCCATCCATATCTGCATCGTCCATCAACCTGGAGGTTTGTGATTTCCTTAGGCTACTATTAATTCACCATACATCATATGGTTGCTTTTGGGGGTTTGTGTTGCTGATAAGTCCATGGCACAACGAATCGTCCCTGCTATTTTCATTTTTTTTAATGACGATTCACCATGTTCCTTCACATTGATTCATCTTGATTTAGGTAGCTCTAAGGCCCTGTTCGCTTCTCTTATAATCCGTACTTTTTAGCTTAGTTTTTTTAGCCGAAACAGTGTTTTCTCTCGCAACGCCGGAACAGTGTTTCGGTTTTTTTTTCAGGGAAGCGAACGGGCGTAAGCCTCTAGCTTTGCTGTGTGTTCATGGTTTCATAAAGTTTGTGGATATAGTGTGAAACCAAAGTCATAGCTTGTTTCATCTTATAATAGTAACTGCCTGGATTCAGATTATCATAAACTTTGGTTCTGTACCAAATGAACATCAGGCTGTCTTCTTGTATTTTACCAAATAAATTATGTGTTTAGGTATGACTAGGCTAGATCATTGTCTATTAAAATCTGTAGTCATCTTTTACCATTCCTGTGCATGGTATTTGGTATATCCATTTTTCAGAACAACGTCCTGTTAGTAAAGCCATATCATGGGACTACATTCAATTTTGATCCCTTGTATTGAAATTATCTGGACATTGTTCAATCCTAATTTTCTTTCACAACAAATGCAGGAAATTGGTGCATCTGAATAGCTCACAGCTCTTCTATAGACTTTACCACCCAATCATCAGTAACAACAGGCTCCCTGCTGGACATAGCACACTATTGTAACTTCTATTAATTTTGTAGTGAATGCAGGTAGCGTTTCCTAATTAGCATAAATCTCTATTCATTCAACTCAGGGACATCAAGCATACTATTCTGGCATGCTGGCAGTGGATCCTGAGGGATGATGTAGCCTCCCGAGTCCTGACATGCATGAACTGCAGCCTTGGTGTTGGATTTGTGACGATGAAGCTTCTTCCTTGAGCGGTGCTTGACCGATCCACAAAGCAGGTATGACAGAGATTATATTGCAGTGCTATATTTTCCCCATGCTTCTTCAAACTATATTGCAGTGCCATATTTGCAATAACCTAATAATTTAGTTACAACTTTCCAAAGCTTATCCAATAATCGAATAGTTCAAAGCTTCAGTTAAATTATATATTATTATATATAGCTCTGAATTTCCTTCGTACTAATCAGTGAGGACCCCATCAGTTCAAATGCCTGATGTTACCTTTTACTAACTTCTTTGGAGTTTTTACTTTCAGACAAGAAATATATATACACACATAAGCTGCTTGTGTTGGTGATAGGTGGATATGCCAAGGGCAAGAAGGACGTGATGAAGCCCTGGATTGACAAGCGGGTCACTGAGCTCCTTGGGTTCTAGGACGAGGTTCTCATCAACTTCATCTATGGCCTCCTCGAGGAGAAGGTATTTATTCAAGTCCAGCAATGTTGCTTATTTATATTGTCCTTGTTGAATTGTGTTTGCATATTTTCCGGGAGGTATCAAATTTTATTGAATCTGGTTCTCTAAAAAGCAAGGTATCAAATTTTATTGAATTTGGTTCTTTGAAAAGATAACAAACCTGGTACACTTAGGGCATGCCAGGATAGGGCTGATTTAGTCTAATTAGCTTGACTACTGTAGCTCAGAAACTACAGAGCAACCATTTGTGGTCGAGCTTACTGAAAAGATGCAGCTTTGTATTATGTTTTAGTTCAGGAGTCCAATGTTGCTCAGCCGTAGAATTGGATTTTTGTTAATGTTATCTGAAGTCAGGTACAAGCCAAGTACAGATAGCTGTATTGTTTCTTCTATTTTTTAACATTAATTTGCCTATATCAAAGATAGTAGATTATGGCAATGAGTTGTGTTATGCCTTTGTTTTTTAATGGCAGGAAGCGGAAGGAAAGAAGATTTAGATCCAACTGACAAGGTTCATGGAGAAGAACACAGTGAAGTTCATGGAGGAGTTCTGGAGCCTCCTCGGTGCACGGTAGAATGCCAGTGGGTGCCTCAACAGTTTCTGGATGAAAAGGAGGCTGAGATTTTTTTTCTCCAAATTTTATCCTTTTTTGTCTTGGAGAAACTGAACTTTGAAACTATGTATTGTGTTTGTCAAAGTTCGATGCCTTTACTATATTGGTTTAGATTAGTGATTATTTCCACTATATTCTTGCTCTTGACCAGTGTCGAGGTCACCACCATAGAATAAACATTAATAAGCATTGTTAAAGGATTCAGTGAAAGCATTGTTTTATCATTGCAGCCTCATTCCAAATAAGCAAATTCGCTATACGCAGTAACTCAGTGGTGCCACTATGCTTTGTGAAATTGCACGTGCTATTGTTATTAGCAAGCTTAATTGGGATTTTGTACCTTGAGTGTGTTGTGTGTCTTAATGAATATATGTAAGACGTGGATCTTAATAAATCTGATTGTTCGTTTTGCTTTTTATAAATTTATGTTGTTTTGTATTTTACCGTAACACTAGCACGGACACGCAACTATCAAGTTTAATAGATTGATTTAGATTTTCTATATTTTTCAAATCCGTAATGATAGGTTGTTTACCAAGTTTTATGAATGATTGTTTAATGTGGGTTAACCTAGATGTCGCCGTAGCGTTAGCACGAGATTTGATGAATGATTGTTTAATATGTGTTAACCTAGATATTGCCGTAGCGTTATCACGGGGAATATGTCTACGTGGAATAGACCAAAAGCCACACATATTCATACGGTGAGTATAACACTTTGTTTTAAGTTTTTATGGAAGATTTTTCAAGAGATGCAGTATTACCCATGCAATAGGCACTAATATTGACATATATACTCGAGCCTATGTACAGGATGGTATGAAGATGCGGTGGAACTTATTCGTAGATTTATTGGCGCACGAAAAAAATGGATATTGGAGATTTTTTCCTGTCGATATAAAACATTATCTTAGGCGCATCACGGAAAAGTCTATAAAATAGAGTTCGTAAGCATGTGACGCCGCGCTCTTCGTGACTATTAATTTCACAAACTTTGTTTTTTGGATTAAATGTCACTTTAACGTTGGTATTTAATTTTTACAGTATTGTTATCTTATCGTGCGATCCGTGTGTTTTAGTACAAAATATTAGCTATCCGCACGGGCACGCTATGTAGTTTTAAAAAAAAATCGGAATATTTTGAATGAAGAACAAGAAGGAAAGGATTATTCACCACTCGGTGTACAGGCTATTTGTACAGACAAGTACTCCACTGAGGTTCTGCACATGCACAAACGACCACTCTTCTTTCAGAAGTGGCGATGAGCTGAACTTGTAATTTTTGCGCCCTTTTTTTCTAGTGAATCCTGGCTCCTGATGAGAAAACAAACATTGGAAAAAAGTCGTTTCAGTGGACAGCTGAAGCTTTGCATCCAGGGTACAAGTACAAACATTCATTTAATGCTCCATGCAAGCGTCCAAAAATTAATGTAATAGAGAGAGTGAAAAAACTTGGAACTTTAAAAAGAACTAAACAAGGCCCTAGTACTGATGCCCTTGCACTTGTTGCATGTCCTTTGGAAACTGGAGCACCAGCTTTTCACGGCTACTGTACCAGTGCTGACTATTCTTCCATGGAGGACCGAAGGAGAAAGGCAGCCTGCCCTGCCCTGCCCAGATCTCATTGCCATTGGAGTGGACTGTATCATGAAAGCTAACGGCGCAGGCAACCTTTGGCAGCTATAGCAAGCGCTGGGGAGAATTATGCTGCTACTTTGGGAACCCTGGCACGCATGGGCAAGAATGGAGCCCCCCAAAGCGGCAGGCTGCGTGCAGGCTTCCTTCTTTAATCTCTCTTTGGTGCTCCGGTGGCCCGGAGGTGCCCGATTCGGCATTGTAAAATGTAAGTTGCACGGAGCTATCCATTACGGCTGGACAAGTTGCAGTTTTTGCATCTAATGGGGCCAGCGAGCTGTGTGCACGAGCTCGCGCTCTTTCGTGTTTCTCATTGGGATGGGACCCTTCCTCTTACTCTGAAGCCTGCTGCTGCTGCTGCTGCTACTAGTAAACTTGAGATTCTGAAACATATATGTTTGTATCTGTGTTATTATAATATACTGCTGGTGCTTTTGGTAGTACTTGTAGCCTTGTAGGTGGTGTTATATAATGCGACGGGGAGAAGAGGATCCTTTTGGTATTTTTGCATGGCTGCCGCGCATGGGTGGTGTTATTGAGGCGCCCCGACAATAACTCTGTTTCCGTGAAACCGGCCTCAGCCTCAGAGAAACTAAGGGCCATAATCTTTTGTCCACTTGTCGATCGTGTCAAGGCAGGCAAAGACACTAAGAACTGACAAAAAAATATGCAGAAGAACCAAATGTAGGGTTCCTATGTCGTGTTTGGCGCAGCTCGGCTGAGGCAGCAGTTTCAATAGAGAAGAAGCAGGAGAAATGTGACAGAACCTCCTAAGAAATCGGGCCCACGTGCACCTATCGTTGTCTCAACAGACCTTTGATAACATACACGAGTTCCCAACAACTCAACAGGTCTGTCGGGTGTCCTCGGAAAACCCAAATCATCCACGATTCTCTTTTCAAACAGGATCCCAATCACAGACATTGCAGATTACAACAGTTTATTCAAATATATACATCAGAGTAAAAGATAACGGAAGTCTTAAGATAACATAGTTTACAAACCAGTTGTTTTCAAACTTACAATACCATAAGTGTCATACAACCATAGTAGCGGGATAATATTACATTAACATTATTTATCATACAAACTAGTGCCATGTCCAAAGGCCATTCATCACTCCTCATCGTTATTGACTTCAAACACAGACATGCAGCAGGGACCAAAACAAGCCTGCACATGCGACTCACCTGCAACAAGGGTTAACAAACCCTGAGTACAAAAGTACTCAACAAGACTAACCCGACGTAACAGGGGTGTAAGACTTTTAAATATGCAGGAATTGGGGCAAGATAAGGATGTAGCAAAATTCAAAGTCCTTTGCCAAAAGCTTACTATTCTTCATTCTATTTTCAAGTTTTACCCCTAAGTCCTTTTTGTTCATTATCTCAACTAAATGTACATTTCCCATATTCCATTCCTTCTCATTCCATTCTTTTCTCATATTTTAGTAATTCACCAGTCCTGCATTGTTTCTGTAATGAATCGAGTCTCCATATCCGTGGAGCACCGGCAATTCGAATTGATTCAAGTCCCAGCTGGGGATTCCTTATCACACGACATATGTAGAACTTAATCTTGCATATATCAACCTCGCTACCGGATCCTCCTATACTAAGCCGTCTCCACGCCACCCGAGAGCACATCACACCTCAAATCCAGCCACATTCCAGCCACGATGGTACACGCTACTCCCGCCATCTCTCCACTCCCAGTGCGTGGACATTCGTCTTAGTATCGGATTAGCCGAAGTAGGCTTACCGGGGTATGTGACTAGTACTACAAAGTGTCTCGTTCAGAAGATCCACAATGAGTGGCCTTTAAGCGACATAGTCAGCAACATTACCCAACATTCAAGATAAGTCACCTGACTAGTCTCTAGTTTATTCTATCTTCTTTCTTTCCTTGGCCAGAATGCCATCTTTGATTGCATCAAAACTTTTACTTTGAAAGCCTACCATAAAGCATATTAAGCATTCCACGCCTTTGTAAATGAAAACATCTTCAAGGATGGTAAACAATTAACAAGGTAGGCAATGCATCAAGTAGGTAGCATTTGAATTAATCAACTTAATGCAATAAGTAACATAGGTGATAAAATTTTCAAAGTAAACAAGGTAAGGGTTTAATGCATAAACTAGGGCTTGCCTTCGTTGACGATCTCGGGTTCCGGATCAGTACCACAATGATTGAATCCCGTGACAACCGGGGGCTCTTCCAGAACTTGCTCAACTAGAATCGTTTCACTCTCGGATTCTACACGAAATGATAACAGATGCTTTAACATGATGATAATGTAAACATGATGCTATCATGGTACATGAAATATAACAACACCTCGAATACAATTTTCCTTCACGGTACAGTTACAATCCAAACTAATCAAACCATATTCGTAACGGATGTGACCACACCAGCACCGACCACTTTGGCGAGCTCCCCGACCACTTCGGCGAACTCTCCAACCACTACGGCGAACTCTCCGACCACTACGGCGAACCCTCCGACCACTACGGTGAACTCTCCGACCACTACGGCGAACTCTCCGACCACTACGGCGAACTCTCCGACCACTACGGATCTTGAAACCCTACTGGTCACAAAACATGACCAAAACAAGATCAAACCCTAAACTAACACTTAGGGTTTGCTTTCATCCATTTTTGAATTAATTTGGAAATAAACCCAAAAATGAACTTGTTCCAAATGACCTAAAAATTTTATGTAAGCTTCCTTATGTCAAATTAGTGTACCAAAACAAATTTCATAATTTTTGGAATTATATAGTGGCCTACAAAAATCATGGAAATTGCATTTATTAATTAATGGACTGAATATTTGAATATTAAAAATATATTCAAATTTCAAGTTTCAAATTTTTAAACCATACTAGAGCATGTACAGAGGCTACACACAAAATTTCAGAATTTTTGGAGCTATGATTAATTTCCTACAAATTCCCAAAGTTTCAGCACTATTCAAAATCAGAAAATAATAAAACATCACTGTTCTTCTCCTTCCTTCTCACTGACAGCCCGACCCCACTCGTCAGTGACTCATACAGTTCACGGCGGCGCTGCCCTCACTGGCCGACCCCAAAATGCGCCGACGGTGATGCTCCGGCGAGGCAGACCGCACCCAAATGATCTACACACTCCTACGAACCCATTCCCGCCCTTTGAATGGCAGAAGGCGCACCGGAGAAGACTACACGCCGACCATGGCGGCTCGAGCACGACGGCTCACGGCGTAACCCCGGCAATGGCGCAGTAGAGTCTAAAACAAAGTGAGTATCGCGTTCAGTAGCTCACCACGGTCACGCCGGTGCGTTTGGTGAAGACGGAGATGGTCTGGAACGGCCTAACCACGTCGAGTCGATGGTGGCGGAGCTCCGGTCGGGCTCGGGGAAGAAGACGTTGCGCCGGGCGATTCCGGCCAACCCAAGTGACGTGAGCAAGTCGTAGAGAATCGCAAGGCCGAGGCGATCGCGTTGGCGTAGCTGGGCACGACGGACGCGGCTCGACGATGGCTATGGCGAGCGACAGAGCTAGCGGGCGACGGAGCAGAGCAGAAGGGGAAAACGGAGACGACGGTGGCGGCTGCTGCTATTTATAGCCGGGAAGGGATTGCCCGGCGTCGACAGCGCACAAACGGACCCGCCACGGCACCAGCTGCGTGTCAATGCGTGAGGAAGCGGCGCAATCTAATCGGCAGCGACATCCGTGTGGCGCCGGCGGCAAGCAGAGAGGTGGCGCTTGGCCGAATTTCAATTTTGAAGTATTTACAGAATTGTCACTGCGTCTATTTTTCAAATTACTCACAAATTTCCTAAAGAAGTTGAAAATCTCCAAAAATGAAAGTTGCTCAATTTTTCAAACTCTACAACTTTGCTTCAAGGAACATTTTCAAATTCTGCCTCCATTTTGAAATTTGAATTTGGGGTGCATTTGAGTATTTGAATCATTTCAAAATTACTCCAAATTTTATATGTAAACTTGAAAAACTTTGAATACCAAAGTTGATCCTTATAAAATAATCTTCAACTTTGCTTTTTGCCTTAACCCCAAATTCCACATGGATTTTGAATTAGTCAAAAGGGGTAAAAAATACTTTTAAAATTTGAATTTGAATCCAAATTTGATTTGTTTTCCTTTTACTTTAACTTTGATTTTTGACCAGTAACATGGCCTATTAGGGTTATTTGAGTCAAATGACACATGACCTCACATGATCACATGAAATTTGACCCTTGTGGTCATGATCTTTATTTAGGGTTTTGAATCACATCACATGAAATAATAACATTATGAAATAAAGCTTATTTAGTGAATGCATTCAAAATTTTCTACTTCATGAATACTTTGTAATGCATATGATGACATGTCAAATTTTAGTGCTAGGCCAAAACACCAGAGGTGTTACAACCCTTCCCCCTTAAAGAAATCTCGTCCCGAGATTTAAAACTTAAGGCTAAGTAATGGAAAAAGAAATGTGTCAAGCTAACACATCAGAACTTTATTCAAAAGGCTAGGGAGGGGGTTTTCCATTCTGTTGACAAACGAGATAAGTTATAATATAGACAAGGTATTGCAACTAGATAGAAGCGAAGAAGTCAGGAAAGTTCTCTTCTAAGTAATCCTCGGACTCCCAAGTAGCTTCATCTTCAGTGTGTTGATTCCATTGTACTTTATAGAACTTGATTGTATGTCTTCGAGTAACTTGATCTTTCTGATCTAAGATTCTAATAGGGTACTCGGCATAAGTCAAATTAGGTTCTAGTTCTACATCACCAAAGTCGATCTCTTGGTCAGGTACTTGAAGACACTTCTTTAACTGAGATACATGAAAGATATCATGCACCGCTGACATGTGATCTGGTAGCTTAACACGATAGGCGACAGGTCCACACCGTTGTTGGATTTGAAAAGGACCTACATAATGGGGCGCCAACTTTTCTCGCATCCCAAAACGATGAACTCCTTTCATTGGTGATACCTTGAGATAGACATAATCTCCCACTTTGAATTCTAGTGGTCATCTCCTCTTATCAGCATAGCTTTTCTATCGAGATTGAGCTACCTTCATATTGGCTTGTATGAGTTTAACTTTCTCTTCAGCTTCCTTGACCACATCCGGTCCAAAGAACCAATATTCTCCAGCTTCTGACCAATTTAAAGGTGTTTGGCACCTACGACCATACAGTGCTTCGAATGGTGCCATTTTAATGCTCTCTTGATGGCTATTGTTATATGAGAATTTAGCTAAGGGAAGGCATTCATCCCATTTAGCACCAAAGTCAAGGACACATGCTCTCAACATATCTTCAAGAATTTGATTTACCCTTTCAGTCTGTCCATCTGTTTGCGGATGATAAGCAGAACTACGGATAAGTTTAGTTTCTAAAGACTCATGTAGACTTTTCCAAAACTTAGATATGAACAATGACCCTCTGCCAGAGACAATGGTCTTGGGTGCCCCATGCAGACTGAAGATTCTATCAAGATAAAGCTTTGCGTACTGTTCCGCTCAATATTTATCTCTGACTGGTAAGAAATGAGCTATCTTGGTTAGGCGATCAACAATAACCCATATTGAATTGTAGCCTACAGATGTCCTAGGCAATCCCACGATGAAGTCCATACAAATATCTTCCCACTTCCAAGATGGAACTGGCAACGAATGTAATGGACTTGCAGTCTTCATATGAATCGCTTTGACTCTCTGACAAATATCACACTTGGCTACATATTGAGCTATTTCTATTTTCATTTTGGTCCACTAATATCTCTTTCTCAGATCATGATACATTTTGTTGCTACCCGGATGAATGGAGTATCTTGTAGAATGAGCTTCATCAAGAATCTGCTTTCGCAGCTCTGGATTCTTGGGTACTATCAATCTATCCTTGAACCATACGACATCTGATTCATCGATCTTGAAACATGTTGGTCTTCCAGATCTGACTTTATCCTTGATATGGGTTATGCCCTTACTTTTCCGTTGAGCATCAATGATCTGATCTTTGATAGTGGACTCAATTACCATATTGGACAGGGAATCTTGTTCTACGATTTGTAAATTCATATGCTCCATCTCTTGACACAATGTTCGTTGCATAGGTTCTATAATCAGACAATGACAATGACTCTTACGACTCAGGGCATCGGCAACAACATTAGCCTTGCCCGGATGATAATGCACTTCTAAGTCATAATCTTTGATAAGTTCTAACCATCTTCTTTGCCTCATATTCAACTCTGACTGAGTGGAGATGTATTTCAAACTTTTGTGATCCGTATAGATATGACAGATGTTGCCCAATAAATAATGTCACCAAATCTTGAGTGCATGAACAACAGCAGCCAATTCAAGGTCATGGGTGGGATAATGTTCTTCATGCTTCTTGAGTTGTCTGGAAGCGTATGCTATGACTCTGCCTTCTTACATCAGAACACAGCCAATACCAATTCCAGATGCATCACAATAGATATCAAATGGCCTCTCGATATCAGGTTATGCTAAAACTAGTACAGTTGTTAGCAATTTCTTCAATGTCTGAAAGGCCTCCTCACATTCTGTTGACCATACAAACTTAGTTTGATTTTTCAGCAATCCCGTAATTGGCTTCACAATTCTAGAGAAGTCAGGGATAAACCGACGGTAATACCTTGCCAACCCCAGGAAACTACGAACTTGATGAACAGTTGTAGGTGCTTTCTAATTAAGGACTTCTCTTACCTTGCTTGAATCAACAGCTATACCTTCAGCAGATAGCACATGACCCAGAAATTGTACTTCCTCCAACCAAAATGCACATTTGCTGAATTTGGCATATAGTTGGTGATCTCTTAATCTTTGTAGAATAATACAGAGATGTTCCGCATATTCCTCTTTGCTTTTAGAGTAGATAAGAATGTCATCAATAAACACCACGACAAACTTATCCAACTCGGGCATGAAAACTAAGTTCATCAGGTACATGAAATGAGCTGGGGCATTGGTCAGCCCAAAAGACATGACTAGATACTCATATAGACCATATCGGGTAGTAAACGCTGTCTTCGGCACATCTTCACATCTGATCTTAATCTGGTGGTAGCCTGATCTTAAGTCTATCTTCGAGAATACCTTAGCTCCCGCAAGTTGATCAAAAAGCAAATCAATTCAGGGTAAGGGGTATTTGTTCTTTATGGTGACTTCATTTAATGGCCGATAGTCAACACATAACCTTAAGGTTTGGTCCTTCTTCTTCACGAAGATAGCAGGGCATCCCCAAGGTGATGAACTGGGTTGAATGAAACCCTTGTCTAACAACTCTTGTAGTTGCATTTTTAATTCTGCTAGTTCTTTGGGTGGCATCCTATATGCTCTTCTGGACACTGGTGTCGTTCCTGGTTTTAGATCAATTCTAAACTCTACATCTCGGTCTGGTGGCAGACCAGGCAGATCATCGGGAAAGACATCCATGAACTCACATACCACTAAAACTTTCTCGGCTTCTTCAACACTAGTTGCACAGACTGTTCCCACTGTACTTTTAGGAAAGGGAAGTTGGATGAGAAGTTGGGTTTTGCTGTCAGGTGCATTTACCCTTATGGTTCTACGCAGGACATCTATGATAGCCCCGTGCTGAGTTAACTAGTTCATACCAAAGATCACATCTATATCTTGATCCTTTAATATCAGCATATTGGTAGGGAACTCATAACCTCCCAAATCAATAGGTACATGCTGAACTACCTCCCTTGTACAGATTCGTCCCCCGGGCGACTGTATATGATAGGGTTCTTTTGTTTCCCCAATAGTTATCTCATGCTTCACAACAAATGTACGATTGATGAATGTATGGGATGCACCAGAATCAAATAAGGTAATTACTGGATGCTTAGCAATGGGAAACATACCCATCATTACTGGTTCTCCTTCTGGAATGGATTCCACCTGAGTATAGAAGACTCTTCCGGTTTTCTTCTCAGCCTGACCCTTCTGATTGTTCTGAGTATTACCCCTGTACTGATTCTGAGCTTGAGTAACAGGGGCTTTGGGTGCATCAGGATTGTTCTCCTTGGGATACGGACATTCTCGGGAAAAGTGTCCGGGTTTACCACAATTATAGCATGGATAATTGTGATTCTGGAGAGTAGCATTGCGATTTGCATTATTTGTATTATTTTGCTGCTGCGGGGCTTGATGAAGATAAGGCGTATTAGTTGCAGGGCGAATAAAGATTTGCTGCCTGCCTTGGCCTTGTTGTGGGTAGAATGGTGTACGGCCATGATTCTGAGGATGGTAGACTATCTTCTGACGCTTGCCACTTGATGATCCGGAAGCAGATATTTTCTTTTTCTTTGCCTCCTTGTGTCGACGGTAATTCTCCTCGGAAGCGATAGCAATGTTGATTGTCTTGTGATAAGTTGCGTTACCACAAGTTGCCATCATGGTCTAAAGTTTAGTGTTCAGGCCTCTAAGAAAATGATTCTTCTTCTTCCTGTCAGTATTCACATACTCTATAGCATACTGCGATAGGTGATTGAAGCACCCAACATAGTGCATCACCGGGTGCTCCCCTTGCTTAAGAGCCAAGAACTCTTCTAACTTCATGGTCATTACCCCATCTAGAATATAGTGTGCCCTGAAGGCATCCTTAAACTACCTCCATGTGATTTGGTGACCAGCGGGCTGTACTGCTACTAAATTTGCCCACCAGGCACCAGCAGCTCCTCGGAGTTGCTGTGCCGCAAACCTTGGTTTCTGAATCTCGGTATAGTGAATCAACTCAAACTTTTGCTCTATTGTCCTAAGTCAATCATCAGCTTCTAAAGGTTCTTCTGCTTTAGAGAACACAGGCGGACGTGTGTCAGTAAAATCAACATAGGTTGATTCATCATTTCCAATATTACGACAGCCGCGATTAGGGTATGGTGCCTGTTGGTTCTGCGCCAATTCCCTTAACAACCTAGCATTCTCTGCCGTTGCATTGACGAGTGCGGCGATGGCATCCGCCATAGTCGAAGGCATTGGTGGAGGATTTGGGCATTCATCATCGTCATGCGAGCCACTAGCACCAGTTCAGGTGATAGGACGAGGCATCTGTTAAAGAAACATGTTTACTTACATTATTCTTTATTGAAAGCATTTAAAAGGTCCCATGCTACAAAGGGTTACTTATTTAATTTACATGTCTTGTATCCCACCAGACAACCCTGGTTTACTAGGAAAGCAGTAAAGGAACTATTACTACTTCCGGGCTCTCAGTCATCGGCATCCGTGCCCATATCGGACAAAACCTCATCTTCATCTGAGAAGTACACTAACTCCTCAGGATCCTCCTCCTCTTCTTCATTCTCGATTTCTCCTGGATCTACAATCATTTCTTCATCTGTAACTTCACCATCCCCATGAGGAGGATGAAGTTGAGCGTACAGCAGGTGGACATTCTCATGAAGAATGGCATTATCCATCTCCAGGTCTTCTGCATAGAATTCCAACTCATGGACGCGTTCATTGGCCGCATCCTCTCGTGTCTAGGCTTCATTCTGTAGCTCCATGGTCATGGTGATGCCCCTTTGCAATTCCGCCAGCTCTTCTTGATCTTTGGCATGAGCTCGACGAAGAGTGTTGAGCTCCTTGGTCAGGTTCTCAATGTTGGCGGGGTTGCTTGAAGATCCTTCATCTCCTAAGTTCTTGGCACTTCCTTCACCAAGCTCGTGGTTTCTTGGTGCCAACTGGTGACGAGGGACTCCATGAGGTCCGGTGGACTTGCGTGCGGTTTTCTTGGTCTTTGCCATAGCCTGTAGGATTTAAGGTAGGACTATAAGAATAGCTTGAGGATAACGGAGGTTAGCAAGAATGGGATTGACATTACTTACCCAACCACTATTAAGGGGAATTATTTATGCAAGGTGCTCAAGCATGATGCATGAATCGATCTTACGAATCTAAGTACAAAAGATTTATATAATCATAAGTACTAGATTTTTAATACATAGGACAAACCTAATCATATTATCCGCCACAAACTTTCAAATAAGACAGGATTGAGGCTAGATCAAAGGTAAGAAGAAAGAAATTTGAACTTTAAAATATCAAGTTTACTTTCTTTGATCCAAATCAATTTGAAGGTTTTCCAAAGTGACCTACAATGATCTTAGATGGGAACTACTCTGATACCAGCTATGGCAGAACCTCCTAAGAAATTGGGCCCACGTGCACCTATCGTTGTCTCAACAGACCTTTGATAGCGTACACGAGTTCCCAACAACTCAACAGGTCTGTCGGGTGTCCTCGGAAAACCCAAATCATCCACGATTCTCTTTTCAAACAGGATCCCAATCACAGACATTGCAGATTACAACAGTTTATTCAAATATGTACATCAGAGTAAAAGATAGCGGAAGTCTTAAGATAACATAGTTTACAAACCAGTTGTTTTCAAACTTACAATACCATAAGTGTCATACAACCATAGTAGCGGGATAATATTACATTAACATTATTTATCATACAAACTAGTGCCTTGTCCAAAGGCCATTCATCACTCCTCATCGTCATTGACTTCAAACACAGACATGCAGCAGGGACCAAAACAAGCCTGCGCATGCGACTCACCTGCAACAAGGGTTAACAAACCCTGAGTACAAAAGTACTCAACAAGACTAACCCGACGTAACAGGGGTGTAAGACTTTTAAATATGCAGGAATTGGGGCAAGGTAAGGATGTAGCAAAATTCAAAGTCCTTTGCTAAAAGCTTACTATTCTTCATTCTATTTTCAAGTTTTACCCCTAAGTCCTTTTTGTTCATTATCTCAACTAAATGTACATTTCCCATATTCCATTCCTTCTCATTCCATTCTTTTCTCATATTTTAGTAATTCACCAGTCCTGCATTACTTCTGTAATGAATCGAGTCTCCATATTCGCGGAGCACCGGCAATTCGAATTGATTCAAGTCCTAGCTGGGGATTCCTTATCACACGACATATGTAGAACATAATCTTGCATATATCAACCTCGCTACCGGATCCTCCTATACTAAGCCGTCTCCACGCCACCCGAGAGCACAACACACCTCAAATCCGGATCAGTACCACAATGATCTCGGGTTTAATGCATAAACCGAGGCTTGCCTTCGTTGACGATCTCGGGTTCCGGATCAGTACCACAATGATCGAATCCCGTGACAACCGGGGGTTCTTCCAGAACTTGCTCAACTAGAATCGTTTCACTCTCGGATTCTACATGAAATGATAACAGATGCTTTAACATGATGATAATGTAAACATGATGCTGTCATGGTACATGAAATATAACAACACCTCGAATACAATTTTTCTTCACGGTACAGTTACAATCCAAACTAATCAAACCATATTCATAACGGATGTGACCACGCCAGCACCGACCACTTCGGCGAGCTCCCCGACCACTTCGGCGAACTCTCCGACCACTACGGCGAACTCTCCGACCACTACGGCGAACTCTCCGACCACTACGGCGAACCCTCCGACCACTACGGTGAACTCTTCGACCACTACGGCGAACTCTCCGACCACTACGGATCTTGAAACCCTACTGGTCACAAAACATGACCAAAACAAGATCAAACCCAAAACTAACACTTAGGGTTTGCTTTCATCCATTTTTGAATTAATTTGGAAATAAACCCAAAAATGAACTTGTTCCAAATGACCTAAAAATTTTATGTAAGCTTCCTTATGTCAAATTACTGTACCAAAACAAATTTCATAATTTTTGGAATTATACAGTGGCCTACAAAAATCATGGAAATTACATTTATTAATTAATGGAATGAATATTTGAACATTAAAAATATATTCAAATTTCAAGTTTCAAATTTTTAAATCATACTAGAGCATGTATAGAGGCTACACACAAAATTTTAGAATTTTTGGAGCTATGATTAATTTCCTACAAATTCCCAAAGTTTCAGCATTATTCAAAATCAGAAAATAATAAAACCTCACTGTTCTTCTCCTTCCTTCTCACTGACAGCCCGACCCCACTCGTCAGTGACTCATACAGTTCACGGCGGCGCTGCCCTCACTGGCCGGCCCCAAAATGCGCCGACGGTGACGCTCCGGCGAGGCAGACCGCACCCAAATGATCTACACACTCCTACGAACCCTTCCCCGCCCTTTGAATGGCAGAAGGCGCATCGAAGAAGACTCTACGCCGGCCATGGCGGCTCGAGCACGATGGCTCACGGCATAACCCCGGCAGTGGCGCAGTAGAGTCTAAAACAAAGTGAGTATCGCGTTCAGTAGCTCACCACGGTCACGTCGGTGCGTTTGGTGAAGACGGTCTGGAACGGCCTGACCACGTCGAGTCGATGGTGGCGGAGCTCCGGTCGGGCTCGGGGAAGAAGACGTTGCGCCGGGCGATTCCGGCCAACCCAAGCGACGTGAGCAAGTCGTAGAGAATCGCAAGGCCGAGGCGATCGCGTTGGCGTAGCTGGGCACGACGGACGCGGCTCGACGATGGCTACGGTGAGCGGCGGAGCTAGCGGGCGGCGGAGCAGAGCAGAAGGGGAAAACGAAGACGACGGTGGCGGCTGCTGCTATTTATAGCCGGGAAGGGATTGCCCGGCGTCGACAGCGCACAAACGGACCCGCCACGGCACCAGCTGCGTGTCAATGCGCGAGGAAGCGGCGCAATCTGATCGGCGGCGACATCCGCGTGGCGCCGGCGGCAAGCAGAGAGGTGGCGCTCGGCCGAATTTCAATTTTGAAGTATTTACAGAATTGCCACTGCGTCTATTTTTCAAATTACTCACAAATTTCCTAAAGAAGTTGAAAATCTCCAAAAATGAAAGTTGCTCAATTTTTCAAACTCTACAACTTTGCTTCAAGGAACATTTTCAAATTCTGCCTTCATTTTGAAATTTGAATTTGGGGTGCATTTGAGTATTTGAATCATTTCAAAATTACTCCAAATTTTATATGTAAACTTGAAAAACTTTGAATACCAAAGTTGATCCTTATAAAATAATCTTCAACTTTGCTTTTTGCCTCAACCCCAAATTCCACATGGATTTTGAATTAGTCAAAAGGGGTAAAAAGGACTTTTAAAATTTGAATTTGAATCCAAATTTGATTTGTTTTCCTTTTACTTTAACTTTGATTTTTGACCAGTAACATGGCCCATTAGGGTTATTTGAGTCAAATGACACATGACCTCACATGATCACATGAAATTTGACCCTTGTGGTCATGATCTTTATTTAGGGTTTTGAATCACATCACATGAAATAATAACATTATGAAATAAAGCTTATTTAATGAATGCATTCAAAATTTTCTACTTCATGAATGCTTTGCAATGCATATGATGACATGTCAAATTTTAGTGCTAGGCCAAAACACCAGAGGTGTTACAAGAAACCACACCAGACAGCTGAGGAGAGAAAGCTGTTTTTGGATATACAAAGATGAGCCGGAGCCATTTCTAGTGTAAGGAAGAGGACCTATGATTTGAGGCTCCTGCTCCTGTGGTGGAGTATCTGAAGGAGGAACACACCAGACACAACATTATTATCACTAACTCCATCCAAAAAAATGTAATTCCAAACTAGTGGTTTGACTAAGTTTATATAAAATATTATAAACATTTATGACTTAAAATGGACATATTATAAAATATATTCTATTATTAACCAAATGATACTTATACCATGTCATAAATGTTAGTATTTTTTATAGATTCGATCAAACGAAAAACAATTTGATTTATCAAAAAGTAAAAAAAAATATTCTCTTGGGATGGAGAGAGTATTTCAACAAATTGAAACAACTTAGGCACAGTCTCCCAGAGTCCCAGTTGTGCTACAGCGCAAGGAATAGCGTGTGAAAGTTATCTGTGGTCCTAGACCTCCTTTAATTATTTTTCCTTTTTTTCTCCATATTATAAAAGTGGTCCTACTTCTTAGTTTTTTGTATAAAAAAAATATGTTCCAACTTTAATTATGTGCAGTGCTACTAATTCATCCATGGTGTCGGCAGTTTTTTGGCTATTGCCACTTGCATTCTCTAGTAGGAGTATTATACTAGTCTTGACCGGCTAACTTGTAAACAATGTACGAATTTGTATATATATACACCTATATATAGTATTCACCGAATTTATCCTTTTTCCCAACTAAATTAGATTCGGTATGATGGAGAACTATTTTTCAATGTTCTTGAGCAATCTCTCCCACTACTACCGAATCTATATACCACGCAGAAAATGTTCATGACACATACCATTTTAGCCTTTTTCTTTTTTTACGAAACAGACACTTGTAGGGGCGGCTGGTGACTGCAATGAACAGTAGGGGCGCTAGTGAATAAGCCGCCCCTATAAATCTACCCCATTTGTAGGGGCGGTTTGTATCACCAGCCGCTCCTACTGTTAGATTTGTAGGGGCGGCTAGAATTATGAGACCCGAGCTCACCCACTGTAGGGGCGGTTGATACTGGAGTCGTCCCTACAAAAAAAAATCGTTGCTAAAAATCGTTTTTGTAGTAGTGACATACTATGTATATCTACTACTTACATAGTAAGACTGTCTCCAACAAGGTAACCCAAACCTAAAATGGGTAGCAAGAGATTCAAAATCAGCCTCCAATAGAGTACCTATACGGAAGATCTATTTTGGTTTGTCTGAGAGGCACAACCTAAATATGGGCATCCTCTCTCCTGGAAACCCATTTGTAGAAATGATTTTTTTTTGGGTCTTGTTGTTGGAGAAGATGCTGAATATGTATTGAACCTTTTGCCTGTAGCGCTATCCAAAGAACAAATATGTCTTATATTTTAGATGTTGTTGTTGGAGATAACATAAGATAACAAACTAATCCGAGGCTGTGGGTTGCAGAAGCAGTACTCCTCCATTCCAGGAGTATTTATTAATAATAACAAACGTTGCTATAGATGGTAACCCACGAATAAACTACTGGGACCTGGCCACCATTCATCGAACCAGGCCCCTCTGCACTGGGGCCATTGGATGCTCGCCCCAACAAACTATCGGTGACCTCAGGGGATGGGCCACTGCCTGACGTTGCCAATTGGAAAATTTGGCGCTCATGATGTTTAGTGTCATTTTTCTCTTTTTAATTATCTTGATGTGTCATGTTAACCGTAGTCATTGCTATGGGTACATCAAGTTGAGATGTTTTTTTTATCAATTAGGGGGGACTTAGTCCCACGTACTTTCATAGTTTCATTGAACGAGCAGCCAAAGTATAGGCAAATACAAAATACACCGGGGGTGAGAAGGAGAGAAATAGTTAGAGAAAGGGAGGGAAAATTACAGGCGACAGACTATTACAAAGTGTTACAACAGCTCAAAACAAAATCTCTCCAAAACAGGACGAGGTCTTTGTGTCATTTGAAACGACAGGCCCAAAGGTCTTTGGCGGCTTGACGCAACCCCCCAACCACGGCGATGTTCTCAGGGTCAAAGATCAGGGTGTTCCTCGACTTCCAGATGTGCCAGAGGATGACTTGACCCATGGGGGGATCCATCAAGGGGCTGTTTAGTTCCACCCAAAACGCCAAATTTTTCAAGATTCCCCGTCACATCGAATCTTTGGACGCATGTATGAAACATTAAATATAAATAAAAAATAAAACTAATTACACAGTTTAGACGAAATCCACGAGACGAATCTTTTAAGCCTAATTAGACTATGATTGGACACTGTTTGTCAAATAACAACAAAATGCTACAGTAGCATTTCGCCAAAAATTTCGCGAACTAAACCGGCCCCAAGGCTCCCTCTGCGGCTTTGCTGCAAGTTGAGATGTACTCTTTCCCCTATTTTATTTACTTGATCAGTATACTACCAATTCAACATGATTCAAATTAAATCGTTAGCCTGACTAGGTACACATTATTTGGCTACAAGTCATAATAGCTTTATTTTTTTTAAAAAAAATATACGTGGATGGAAGGAAATCATGTTAGTGTTGCTTTCTAGGTTATGAGGATTGTGTTCTTCAAGAAAAAGTATGCCGAACTTTGAAAAGTTGCCATGCCATAATTGTATTATGCGCACCAAATTGCACTATTGCATTGTCATTTCATAATTCTCACTGAGATTAAATAATTGTTATTGCTACAATCAATCTGGCGCAGACAACAACTACTTTTTTGTTTACTTAATCTATTGTATCGATATGAACTGGTCCCCTCTATTAGTAAAACAAACAACACGTACTCAAGACAACAAAACAAATCTTGCAAACAAGCAACATAATCTGTTATCTTACAAGAGATATGTGGTCTCTCTATATTTTTGCCCTTAGAATAATTCATTTTCTAATTAATATAGTACTGTTAAATTCTAACATGCCTTGACATCTTTGATGTTTTCCACAACCCATCTTATTATACTTCTATGTTAATGATATTCATAGATAATAGAAATTAAATTATATTTCTTTTTGTTTTAGGTGGTACAAGAATACTATTGCAGTGTTCATATTAGAATGGTCATAAAGTAAACTATAAGCATTGTATTCTCCAAGAAAAATATGCCAAAGTTCGAAAAGTCATCATTGTCCCTAGTGCATTATGTACATCAAGATTCGCCATTACCAATTTACTACTCTTTTCAAGAATAAGTGACTGTGACTATAATTTATCATCAGACCACGCGAGGTTGGTCATAAACTCATAATAATACATAACCTGCCTGAATGATTAGTTCCACACATTTGTCAATAAATACTTGATGGATCTAGAATCTATAAATTAATTTCCCCTCTTAGTAGAACCAACAACCACCCTTAAAAAAACAGTTGCACCTTCTCTTGTTCCTGACATAACCTGGAATTCGTCATAATACAACTAAGCCATCTGGGGAGCAAAACCATCGGCATCTTCTTCTTGCTACTCCACTAGTTTTTCTCCCTGCCCCTACTTGCCATAGCAAAAAAGTGTCACCAGATGTGGCCATACAA